>NC_063188.1:52027944-52163039 GCF_023159225.1 Perognathus longimembris pacificus | reverse complement strand
AGATTGGCTTAAACATCAAACATTGTCTCACATCTTGAAAGCTCAGAGTCTCACAATCTGAGTGCGTGGCTGATTGCATGTGCTCTTCCTGGTGTTTAGATGTCTGTTTATTTTTTTTCTGTGTTATGATGTGTAGAACAAGCACCTTCTCCCATTTTTTACTTATTTTTATTTTTTATTTTTTTATTGTCAAAGTGGTGTACAGAGAGGTTACAGTTTCATATGTTAGGCATTGGATACACTTCTTGTACTGTTTGTTACTTCCTGCCTCATTTTTATAAGGATACTAATCCTATCATGAAAGTTTCACCCTCCTGACTTCATGTAAACTTCATCACCTTCCAGAAGTCCCTGCATCCACTATCTCATTAGATAAGGACTGTTTCAATTTGAAGGGGGGAGTATACAAATATTTAGTCCATCCCAGCCTTTGTTTAGTAATTTTCAATCTTATTGGTAAGGATTAGGTACCATTACTTAAGAGTTAAAAGATAATTAAATGGGGATCTTAATTACAACATGTTCTTGTGCACTCTTAAAGAATACTATTTCAATAAAAATAACTAGCTCTGTCTTTCTCCAGAATATGTAAGGCATTAAGGAAGATGTTTCTTTCAATAATTTTTATGATAGTTTGAAAATTAAGGAACAGGAAGAACATTTTTAGTAGCTAAACTTAAGGTTATAAAGATGTCCTTCTGATATACAAATAATAACATTTGTGACAAAATAGGGCTAGAGAGTAATTAAATATTGGACAGATTAGTTTTCATTAGTAGTTATACAATTAATGCTGATGAGTTGCTCGCATTCTTTTCAGAGGTTTTGTATGAATGATTTCAGCTATCATCACTGGAACTTTGACATAAATTATGTACCTACTGGGAATGCATACAATTAAATTAATAGATAAAAACTCTTCACATGCTATAACTGCAGTAATCTATTTTATGTATTTATTTAAATTATCTCTGAGAAACCACAAAGCCCAAAGAAGTCTCATGAAGCATGGTGACCAAATGTAATGCAATGCCTTAGTTAAGTTCTTAGAAAAGAAAAAATTATGAATGCATAAAATATAGATTTTATGTCCTAATAATATATCAGAGTGTTACTTTGTCAAATGTTCTATAATAGTAATAATGCAGGTCATAAAAATAGCTCTCACTATTTTTTTCTTGCTCTTCCTCATATCTTGATTTTGCATTGTTAATTTCACCACATCAGTGCCAGAAAATTTCTGTTCTATAATTATGATTTGCATAATAGATTAATAAGATATATATAATTAACATGATTTAATGTTTGCTTACTATGCTTTTCAACTGCCCTTCCATTTTCTTTCTTGGGTCTATGGATTTTTTTGTGTTAAAGTACTGGGGCTTGACCTCAGGGGCTGGGCATTGTCCCTGAGTTTTTTTTTCCAGGCTACTGCTCTACCACTTGAGCCACAGCTCCATTTCTGACTTTCTGATTTGGAGATAAGAGTCTTATAGACTTATTTTTTACAAGCATGAGCCACCATTTTTCATACTAACTGCACTTATTTTCCTACCATCAGTGTGTAAGACTTTTCTCTTTAACCACATCCTTGTCCTATTGTTTGTCTTTTTGATAATAGCTAGTTAATGATATCGCATTGTAGTTTCCAGTGATATTTCTGTAATACTGACGCTGAATATTTTCTTGTAAATCTGTATCATTTACACATCTTTTAAGAAATACTCAGATATTTCTCATTTGTTTTTAAGAAAGAAGTACAGACTTATTAGGAATTTATCAAAAGCAGTAAGTAGGAAAAGTAAAAGATTTATTAGGACGCCATTTAAGGGAAAATGTCAGGCAGGCAAGCACAATGAAAATGTCACTGCTGTTGTATCTGCTGCTACTGCTTTAACTCATTTTAAGACTGGATTATGTGGCTTTCTCATTGTTGATTTTTTAGTATAACTTTATTTTTAACTCCTCTTTTCTTCCCATCATATTTTAAGAAAAGGATCATAGGTGTTATGTTTCCTGATTGTCACATTCTACAATGGTTCTTCATATTTTCTCACCCTGAAAGATTACTAACCCTTGCACACAGTTTTCTAATTAGAATAATGTCATAAGAACAATTTATAATTATAGTGCTTACTTGAAGAAACTTTTAATACAGGTAACAGGTACCTTAGAATAAAAAAGAAAAAAGTTTGAAATGAATAATAGTCTCCTTTCTATAATCAGTACTATAAAATTTATTAAATTTATTTTGTATTAAAAATTAACTTTAATTTTTTTAGCTAAAAATCATACAAAACATGAACTTACATTTAAATTCCTAATCAGCACCTCCCAATGTTAATATTTCCAAGTTTCTTTCCATGCTGTTTTTGGTGGTTTAGAGGTAGACGTCACTGATTTGTCTTGTAAATAACAACAAAAGTGGCTGGCAATTTAATATATTGCACAAAATGCAGCATTTAGCTATATATTTGAGAGATATTGGATACCAAAAGAAAGGTATGAAAATATCATTTATAGTAAAACTTAGTAATTTGTACTATTAATATGCATTGGTAATTGAAATAAAAATTTGAAAGATACCAAATGAAAAGAACGTTCCTGTGAGGAAACTGTATTACTTTTCTAGAAAAGAGCTGATTTTGTATAATAAGTTGGGAAACATTTTCTAACTTGTTCGTAGTTTAAAGGAACAAAAAGTCAGCATAAGCCTAAAAGTTTGTAAAGGACTCATATTATATAACATTAGTTTTATGATACGTGTGTGTGTGTGTGTGTGTGTGTGTGTGTGTGTATCTCAAAAAACATCACTTTGTATTCCTAAGTTCTCTTCTTTTACAAAGAGAAAACAATGTGCTACTTACAGGAAGCTGGAAATTTCTTATTTTGCTTCCTTTTTTCCTACACTGTGAAACTTCAAAGACTAACATTAAAAATTAATTATATTTTAGAGCCTATACTAACCATTTGTAGTAGTGTTTTGAGTACTTATATTTCCATGTATCAAATGTATGCTCCAAAGAATTCTTAGAGAAATGTGAAAAGGTTGTAATGAGAAAAATTAAGATGCTCATTGTACAAATACTTTCACTTTCCTATATTGTCTTTTCTTTAATGCTGTAATGAGCAATTAATATAACTTATTCAACAACAATTCTCTTCCTGCTGGTCTTTTTATAACACCAATTTCATGATAAGTCACTTTGAGTATTCATTCAATGTGATGGATTCCTGCATAATTTCTTCTTCATTTTCCATACTTTCTGTTTTGGAATGTCTATCAGTTGGATATTAGATATTTTAGGCTAATTTATATAATTTTTTAAATTTCTACAATATTCTCTACCTCTTCTTGTTCTTTATACTTCTGAGAAATTTCATCAACCTAAGTTTTCACATTTTTATGTGTATTCCGTTACATTATTGCAATTATAAAGTCCTAGTATGAATAGCTATAGAAAAATGTGAAGGAATTAAGTAATTACCTTAGAAGAAGGACCCGTTGTAACATCTGAGGGCCACAAAAGAACCTGGAACCCCAATTCTAATCAAATATACCTAACTACCACTATAACTAAAATAGGAGAGGTAGAGACTTGTATTTAAGTATTTGAGTATCTCTTCAGTCAAATTCAAAGTATAGATAATTTCCTTGGATAAAATTCTCAATTTCTTCAACCAGAAAATGATCAAGAAAAAGGGTTGGCATTTAAAGAGATATGGGAGGCTGGAGATTTGGCTCAGTAGTTGAGCACTTATTTAATGTGTGTAAGATATTAGGCTGATGCCCAGGATAAAAAAAAATATTTGTACACATATATACGTGTGTATATGTATATAAGCATATATACTTTGAGAATTTATACATTTGGAGTAAATATATTTCCATGTATATCTAATTCTATGCAATTTGGTATAAATTGTATAAATTTGTATATATACATACATATATATGAGACACAATCTTTTAAAAACTGCATGAAAAGTAAAGTTGGGGGAAAATTAATAATAGTGACATTTCATTTTACTGTTCATCATCTAATTTTTTGCCCAAAGGAGACTGGCAAAGGAAAGATATGATGAAAAGAGGAAAAAGTATTAGATCAATTGTCAGATGAAAACACTTAAAGCCTGTGGAAAGCCTATGACTTAAAAGACTTGCTCTGACCCTACTTATTTTTTAAACACAGAAAATTGAAGGCCAACATACCCAAGGTGAGGTAAAGTAACAAACCTCTTGAAATGATCACAATGATCTAGAGAAATGATAGATTTTCCCAGACTTCTCTTTCTTATCATATCATTCAGAAGAAACTATTCCCATTTAAGTATGAAGAAATGAATAATTTGCATTGGACATACACACAGATTCTGAACAATAATATCAGTAAAGAATTTAAGCAAATGTTGAAAAAAGAACATCCAATTCTTTATAAATTGTCCCCTCAAACAGCTCAAGAATTCAGAAAAAATAGTTATCTGTTTATAAGCCATAGACTTTGGGAATTCCTCTAAAGATAGATTAATAAATACATAAAATATTGTTTAATAAGGAAATAGTTAGATAAAAGATGGAAACTTTCAGAGCTCTGGAAAACTTGATAACTTTTGTGGAAATTTCTGCAACTGAAAAGCCTGGTTTCAATTTCTATACACTTCCCACAGACTGATGCCAATCTTACAATACTTACCAGTTTTGTTTCCTAGTCTGTGATTTGTTATTTCAGTCACTTATTATTTTTATTGGTTAGAGGTTATTTTTCTTCTTTAAAATGATAGATTTTTTAAAGAATAGAGTAAAATGGCCTTTATTCTTTCATCTTATAAGGACAGATAAGGAAGCAAATGATTTTCAATTATGTGGGTGCTTTTGTAAAAGTTAGATACTACCTATTTATCTATATAGAGACGAGGCACCTGGGACCCATAGATAGTAGTGACATGCTCAAGGTCATAGTTACATAAATGATTAAAATAGTTGTTCTTTATTAAAATGTTATGGCATTTTAAATTAGAAAGTGAAATAATTTGCAACATTCTGAGAAGTTGGCACTGTACCTGGGGGTACTGGCATTGTAAGTATTGGCATTGTTGGTCCACATGTCTAAAACATAATAAAAGAGAACACCAAAAATTGGAAAAATTATATTGTATGAAGGATTTTTGTAAAATGGATAGTTTTTAGCTGATCTTGTCACAAAAATATAGCTATGAGATGGTATATGAACTTTTTTCACCGCTGTAAATAATCTTACTTGTGTATGTATTGATATCACCATATTGTAAACCTCAAATATACACAATAAAATTTACTGTGAAAAGTATGACCACATAGTATTGTGAGATAATATAGCACAGTTAATGATAGAAAAGAAGTTAAAACCCACAGAAATACTGCCTAAAGATGCATTATGTGTTCTTAAACCCTATAAAATTGGTTTTATCTATACCTTAAGTGTTAACAAGGAAACTGAAGTACATGAAAGTTGGGGCAAAGCACCCCAACTATTTCTAGAAGTCAGGCATTAATAGTTTAGAGGCAAATATAGCCACAAACAAAACACTCCTTGAATCTAGTTTTCATAATTTGTATGGAGTTAGAAGACACAATCTTCAAGGGTAGCATGGTAACAAATTGAATTCATTCTCCTTTTTCTTGTATGTAGAGGTAAATGTTAGGATTTACACATAACTTGTTAGAAGAGAAGACTGAAGAGGTGTGCTATTTTAGAGTCATGTTACATGAATGTCTCTGAATATTTGTTGAAATCTATGTTTCTGGATACTAATATTTTAAGAATTAACTGGAAAGTTCTGGTGACAAGTAAAGTTACCAGAATGGATAAAATACAGATTTGAATTTTGAATAAGCTTCCAATGGCCTATCAGAAAGTGTTTTGAAATAGCTATACAGTGTTCCTATATGTTAACATGGTTCATTTTGTTGTTCGATTAAAACTCATTCTCATCACACTATGTCAGATTGTCTTTAGTAAATCTATGTCCCTTTTAACATAAAAACGATGTCTCTAATAAGCCAGTAAGTCTCTAATAAGCCAATTTCTATTATTCTTATAGAAAACCAATGTAGGATGGAAAGTTGATATCCAAATGAAATCAGAGCATTCCTAAAGGAAGAGGGAACAAATACTTCAGTGCCATGTCACAGTATACATTATGTTTTACAATGTCTTTTCTTTTGTGTGCCATTCGGGGCTTAAACGTGGGATTTGGGCACTGTCTCTTAGTTTTTTTGCTCAAGGATACTGTGCTCTTACCCTTCAGTAATGGTTAAGAAATAAAAATACAAAGATGCTGGGGGAAATGATAGAGCTAGAAAATGTATTGTAGACAGATAATCACTGTGTTTTGGCAACTGATTTTTACAGTGAAGGGAGATAATGAATGAAGAGAATGAGTTTAAAACATACTTTCAACACTTGGAGCTTAGGTGCAATGCATTATACCTCTTAGTGTAAGTTGCAGATATCCATGCATTTGTATAAATGGTATGTATCTTTATATATATATATATATATAGTTGTAGTTTATACATATATGCATATATATTTCTCTATATAGAGAGAGCATTTGTATGATATTTTGTTGTTAATGTCATCTGAAGAATAGTAATAGTAATTATTAGTTTACTGTTACATTTCTAAATACATAAAACTTGGTAAAATAGGCAACAAGATGATAAATCAAATTGATAACTTTCTCTTAGAAAACTAAAATGAGATGATTTAGTAAGATTGAATAGGAACAAGGGATATGGGAACAGAAATCCAAAGGTAGAACTTTAATAAGATGACTAAGGAGAGTAATTTGGGAGGTCCTAGTAAGGTTTGTTTCCAGTCACCCATGTCTACTAGTAAAATGTTTCTCAGAGCATCTGAGCAACTACGAATGGTGACTGCCATGAAAAGCACTGTTTGTTAGGAAAGTCAATCAATATCTGACTGGAGGAAGGCACCTTAGTAAGGGAAAAGACAATATAGCTAATAGAAGAGAAGAAACAGGGACAAGCACCACTGGTTTCATTAGTTTACTAAGAAATTGTTTGGCCTGAAGATCAAGAGTCTTTGGAGATTACTAACATATATTGATTATTAGCAAGCTTGAGGTCGGGCCCCAAGAAAAAAATGCAGCTTATTCTCCAAGTTCAAAAATACTGATTTTTGGGCTGGGGATATAGCCTAGTGGTAAGAGTGCCTGCCTCGGATACACGAGGCCCTAGGTTCGATTCCCCAGCACCACATATACAGAAAACGGCCAGAAGTGGCGCTGTGGCTCAAGTGGCAGAGTGCTAGCCTTGAGCGGGAAGAAGCCAGGGACAGTGCTCAGGCCCTGAGCCCAAGGCCCAGGACTGGCCAAAAATAAATAAATAAATAAAAAATACTGATTTTTTCAGTAAATGTTTTTATAAAAATATCAGACCTTATACAAGTATCAGAATTTATGAATCACTTTACAGCTCCTTCTGTCTTCTATCCAAGGCATATTATTTTCTTTCCCCATAATGCAGAAAAAAATGAGAAAATTACTTACAGAGGTAGCATTAACTTAGTGTAAAAGAGGGAAAAATAACGTATGGAGGATATTTAATATTGATAGAGGAAACATGTTCATGTTATAGCCATAGCCTACACTATAGTTTTCTAGGGGTCAGGTTGCTTTGTCTATGAGAGTGACTCAATTGAAGGACAGGTTTACCAAATTTACCTTTCATGATAGGCTAAGCAGACTCTTCAGTTTGTACACTGACATGTACTTTTTTCAGATGGGCCTTTAGTCTCCTTTTAGTTTTCGATGCCTACCCTAATATCATGTCTCAAATTTTTACCTTGCTTCTTCTGCGGTTTCTAGAGGATAGCAATTGCTTATAAAGTGAGCATAAATGAGAGCAAGAACTGAGAGTGTCCTTTCCTTGACTTTTTACTCCCCTCACTTCTCTTCAAAAGCCCATCAAGAAAAAAAACTACCAATAATTGCTTCTAAATCTCATCACTTAATCTGTAACATATAGGATTTAAATAAACAGACTTTAAAGAGTTTTCAAGCTCCTTATAAAACCATAACTTGATTCTCCTAAACTGATATACTTGTAAAATAAATTTCTAGAAAGAAAGTAGGGGCATATGTCATTCACTACTAATACCACTCCTACCGTTTCCTGATCTCCATTCTTAACTCCTATTTTAAATTCTATCATTATCCCACCAGCAATCCCTATGGCTAGAAGAAACTATCCAGCTGTAGACTAAGGCCTACATAGACCAGAGTTCTGTCATCAATCCTGTTCCTACTGAGGAAAATAGATGGAGCTGTAAGTCTGTAACATGCTAATTTAGCATTAGATCAATCTTTCTACTCTTTCTGACTTGCAGGGAATGCCATGGAAATTAAACTGTTGCTCTGTAAACTCTACCTACCACTAAGAGCTCCTCTCAGTATCTTCTATGATTTGGTAGACAATCATTTTGGCCTTGAGCCATGTTCTGGCCTGCTATCATGTAGTCAGATGTTTCTTACTAATCCTCAGTAATACTGACAATGAGAAATCAGTGACTGCTGCAATCTCTCCAGTTTTGACCTTTCTTCAAGTCTGGACTATAAGCTGTCAAACAACTTGATGGAGAACCATATATTTAACTAATAAACTTTGTTATATTACTGTCATATTGGTAATTTATAAGACAGCTTCCACGTATTTACTGTAAGACATTGAAGAATAAATCAACTTGGCTAACTCATCTTTACCTAGCACTCTTATTTATGAAACCATCCTCTCAGTTGAGTATTAGAAGATGTTAGGGAATTATTATAAATGCTGTTGGGTAATGCAGTGTTGATTATGTTTAAAAGAAGAAATTTTTATCAGTAAAAGCCACATATTACAGTACTATGGAAGAAATCACATCTAAGATTTGCTGTAAAATACTCTGGGGAAAGTTAAATGTAGGCAGGTGGAGTTGTGGTGAATAAATGAAATAAGATTAACAAGATGTGAAAAGTTTTATATAGGGGATATACAGAGATTTACTGTCTAGTTCTACTTTTATGTGTACTTGAAATCTCCCACTATAAAAAGATACCATTAATTTCTAAAGTAATTGAACAATTGGTCATTACTTATACACATACGTATGTATATGTGTTTAGAAGTGAATATATGTATTAGTGTAGATACAAAGGCTCATAATATGACACCCTTATGGCATGATGGAGACAGCTTGAGCTAGATCTTGTTGCTGGTTACTAATAAACTATGTGAACTAGGAAGAGATTTCTTGATCTCTTTAGAGCTAGAAAACTGTAAAATGTAAATGCCTATATTGTATAGGTAAAATATGACTTAAAATACATTTTCCACTCTATGTATTATTACTGGAAATCATATGGAATTGTTGGAGAATTCAAAGATAAGTGTATATTTACCTGAAGCACATGATTGCTGCGTCAAATCAGATAATTTCACATACGATTTCACAAAGAAAGTCTTCACATTTAAATTGCCCAACTAAGCAATTGTCAGGCAGATTATTTTTACCATCACATATTGGTTCTATAGTTCCATGGAGAAACAACTGCTATCATTTTGCATATGTAGGTCTCAGAAAGATTAAGAGGCCTGGTTAACATTATACAGAAAATAGACACATTATAAATACTGTACATTATTTATTTACTTATATTTTTTCATTCTCTTCCTTATACTACTGTATTAAGTCCTTAACTTACCCCAATCGTCTTCTCCACAAGCTAAGAAGGAAAAAACAAAATACCAAAACTTCCAGTGGTAAACAAAGAAATAATATATTTTATTTTTTATTAAAATAGTTGTTTTCACTTTAAATTTTATTCTTAAAAGTTTTCCATTCCTGAAACAGTGTGTACTGGTATTAGAATTAGGAAATTCAAAGGGAATACCAAAATTGAGAGACAAAGGGTAAAATAAGAGAAACAACAACAAAAGCAATACTTGCAAAACTGTTTGGTGTAAGTGAACTGAACACCTCAGGGGGGGAAAGGGGGAGGGGGGAGGGGGGTATGAGGGACAAGGTAACAAACAGTACAAGAAATGTATCCAATGCCTAACGTATGAAACTGTAACCTCTCTGTACATCAGTTTTATAATAAAAACTTTAAAAAAAAGTTTTCCATTCCTTCTTGAAAGTAAATGGTTCGTGCATGTTATACCCCATCTCAATGAAACCTGGATTATGAGAAATTGATCATTAGCTTTAGAGATTACTTACTTTGAAATACACACACACACACACACACACACACACACACACACACGCACACACACACACACCCTTCCTCAGGGGGAAAGGTACTAACTCAAGTCCATTTGTCAAAAATAACCCTAAACTGTTTCTTTCCCATGTCAAAGTTACAGAATATTTACTGATTTGACTAAATGGAAATAAAACTTCACTGAGATTTTTTCTTGGTAGTGACAGGTCCCAAGAAGGCCCCAATGGTTTTTCTGTCCTATTAGCCTGGTAAAGAAGGGCAGATGACCAGAAACATCTGAGACTGGATACTAAAACAAAATTAAGGAAGATACCTATGACAGGAGGTCATGTAATTATTTTCTGTTCTATTCAAGGGGGAATGAATATTGCATCTTTAAAGATAATAGGGTAGGAAAGAGGTAGCATTGTAAATAGACCAAAATAATAGCTATGATTGAACTATGATAATTTCTATCAGAAGTGTTTTTTGAAATAATACAAATAGAAATAGAACACAGTGAAATACAAACTCCTTGTTTACTTGTTCCTTTTGTAATAAGCTAAGCAATGGAAGGGAATAGGATGATATATAGGTACTCATATAGGATTTAATTATGAGAAAGCAAGGCCAGTACTTACCTTTGTGCTTGTGATAATTACTATGCAAATGAAGAACTACTCTACAAGAAAACCTTTGTGTGTGCACGTGTGCACACATAATCATGGAATATTAAAACCCCCAAACACATTTGAGAACATTTAATCCAATCTCATTTCACAGATGAAGAAATTGAAACACAAAGAGTTGTAATGACTTGACTAAAATCCTATAGCCAAGGAGTATTAGGTGATTAGAATTTAGATTCCCTATAACTGTGATTCTTCTAAGGTTGAGAAACAATATTCAACAGGGATAAATTGTAATCTTGAAGTCAGAATACCTCAATTTGTACTCTAGAACTCTTTTTTCTTGGTCAAGCAACCTTACACTAATTATAAATCTTTCTGGACCTTGGTTGACCTTTTTTGGTTACAGTAGACATAACAGATGCACATTATTGTCTCATTGTTAGAAAATATGTGACTAATATACTAAGACAGAAAAATCAGTAATGTTTGTTATCATTATTACCAGCTGAATTTTTTAACCATAGTAAACACTATCACCTTAGAAAGGTTCAAGGTAAGTTTTCTGAATCATTCTGGATCCTTAGATGGTAAAATCTTTGGAAAATAGATAGGAAGTATAGGTGAAGGAATGTTATCAGTATGATAATAATTAACTAATATGTACATGCATAATTGTTAATTGAAAACTTGTAAACAACCATGAAATCTATAGCCACGTGTTCCATTATTTACAGCTTCACTCCTGAGAAAATGAAGATAGCAATTGTAAGTTCACCAAGAAAATCAAAATTGGCCTTTAGTGAGCTCATCCATTAAGCAGAA
This sequence comes from Perognathus longimembris pacificus, assembly GCF_023159225.1. NCBI lineage: Eukaryota > Metazoa > Chordata > Mammalia > Rodentia > Heteromyidae > Perognathus > Perognathus longimembris. The sequence continues at coordinate 52,151,337 of NC_063188.1, read as the reverse complement.
GCCACTGGATTCCAGTAAGGAGTTCGTGATGGAGTAGGATAGGGGGAAGGAAAGGAAAGGCCAAATTTATTTCAGAATGGGGATGGAAATAAACCTATTACTCAGGCTAGCGGTTTCCTTGGAAACAAGCCAATAATTACAAATGTACAAAGTACACAAAATGCTTTTCTTTAGAGGAGTCTAACGATCCCTCCTGCAGCTAGAAATATGAACCTGAGTCATGTTACTGTTAGTTAAAAACATTTTTAAACAAACCTGGAAACTGGAGGACAATATAATGCTCTCAGGTTTTTTAGAGTGACAATTTTTTATCAATGCAAAGTTCTAATTGAACTCTTCAAGTTGTTGGCCAAGTTAGAAATGTAATGCAGATTTTCTGTTTTTTGTTGTTGGTGTTGTTTGTTGTTGTTGTCATTACACAATGCTTTTATTTTATACTAAAATAAGAACTAATATTATTCTATTCTTACTCTGAATTTTTTATCGATACTATAAACTGAACACACTACCCTTACCTGCTTTGTAGAGTTGTAGTGAGGAATATAAAATGCATATATTACACAGGGGTAATGCTTAGCACAATGTAAGTGTTCATGAAAGGTTAACTGCCCTTCTCATTAAAACCAGATGTTTAGAATTGTATCCGCATTATTCTCTCATTATTTGAATTATCATTGTCTGTGGAGTCAGGATATGAGCTTTTTTCTGGTAATAAGACATGAGCTTTTACATTTTTATACAGGGATTCTTTTGTTTTTACAGAAATGTATTAAGTAGATAAAATTCATGAAGAAAGTAAAATGTGAAATTTGAACTCAAATCAGTATTCTTTTCACAATGAGCTCTTTTATTTAGCAGGCATTTCAAATCTTGCTGTCAGTGAATAGATGGCTCTCAATTTTACCTTTTCAATCATTATATTATTTATCAAATATTTATACACCATTCTTGTTTAGGGTATTAAATTTTATAGGAAATTGTTCAGTAACTATTCACATTTTACATGAGATAAATACATTCTAGAGAACTACTGTATAGTGTTAACAGTATTGTATCATGCAGTTTAAAATGTGTTAGAAGTGTAGATCTCATGTCTACAAGAAAAGCAATTCTTGACAAGGAAAATTTGCAGGATGGTAGATATGTCAATTAAGTTAACTGTAATTACAGGATAATGAGTATTTGCATGTATGCAAATTCAACAAATTGTACACATTGAATATATATGGTTTGTTTTGAACTGGTTATATCTTAAATATGTAAAAAAAGAAGTGAAAGGTTTTCACCGGCATTTAGAGACCTCATTACATTATTGGCTTATACGGAATTGATTGATCATATTAAATATACCTGATTATTGTTACTCAATCCAGGTTTCTCTGTTTTAGCCATATGGATAACAAGAAAGATTGTCAAAGACCCTGCTAAACTTTAGGTATAGTTGTCTATAATTTTTCCTTTTAAATATATGTTTATCTGAATTAGGGAAGAGGAATATCAAAATGGTGAGACAAAGGGTAAAAGGTGGGCCAATGCAACAGCAATACTTACAAGACAATATTTTGTAAACTAACTCTACAGCATGTCAGGGGAATTGGGGAGGAGGGAAGGTGGGAGGAAAATGAGGGAGGGGGTAACAAGTTTGACAAGAAATGGTCTCACTACCTTATGTATGTAACTGTAACCCCTCTGTACATCACCTTGACAATAAAATTAAATTAAAAATTAAAATAAAAAAATCAGTTCAAAGCTCAGATGAGTTTAGTAGATGTTGGGATTTGGAGGCAGACTTGAGTTTTAGTCCAGGCTGTTACTTTCTAGGTATGTGGACTTGTTCTTGTTGTTGTTTTTTCCTCGAGAGCTGAGGACTGAACTCAGAGCCTTGTACTTGCTAGGCAAGTGATCTTCCACTGTGCTAAATCCCCAACCCCAAGGATGTGTGTGTTAGTTGCCTCTTTTTTTTTCTTTTGGTCTTTTATAGCTCTTTTTTTTACATGTTGCTTTTAACTTGACTTAAGGTCTCAAGCTTGTTCTTGGGAAATAATCTTACAGTATGAGGCAATAATGTAACATATAATAATAAAATATATTGTAATTGTACACCTATATGACTGTTGTCAGGATTAAACATAATAGAACAGCTAAAGGCAGTGGTAAGAATTTCTTTTCGGATTTTATGGCACAGAGAAAGTATTGCTATTACTATCTTTGAAATAGATATAGTACCTCATAAGTTATTTGGGAAATGTAAATTCCATGGAATACATAAATTTTCTTGCATAAGGATGGATCTCACCCAACTACTAACCTTTCTTCCATTCTGTTCTGGATCTTTCCTTTCTTTCTCCTCCAATTCCCCTCAAGTTAGAAAACTCAACAGCAGCCTTTTCCCACATGGCCCTTCACTCTGTTAACTACAAAGTTGGTTCTCATTTTGTGCTGAACAAAATCCTTTCAAAGTTTTAAGTTGTCCAATGGATTTTCCACAGGCCTCTGCTGAAACAGAGGCTAATTAAAATGTTTACTCTCTGCAAAATCATAGGCATTAACTTGGTGAGGAAAAATAAATAAGTCTCTTAACTAGTAAGTCTTCTGTTTAGTTTCTTTCAAAAAAATACTTTCCTCTGTCTCTTGGTTTGATATAAATTAACCTAGATAATAGGACAGATCCCTTCAATTTGACTTGCACAGCACACTGTTTAGCTGCCCGCCTTTGAGTTTTGGTGTCCACTAACTGTACAGGGATGGAGACACAAATGCTGTTATAGAACTAGTAGCCTGCTCCATTTTTGTTTTACTATTAAATAGATTGCTATAAGTATGCCAATTCTAATTTCTGAGACCCAGTTTCTCTTGCTTTGAAATGATGGTCTATAGACTATATGATCCAATAAATATGGCGATTTTTCCTTATTTTATTGATCTGGCAGGGAGAATTCTTTGCATTTGTAAAGGTATTTTACCCCTTTAGCACATGTAACCTTTAGGGCCAAGAATCTTGAACACAGCATATAGAGGTTAAATGACTTTCTTATGGCCATACAGTAAAATAGCTACAGAACCAAGATGAGGACCCAGGTCTCCTGACTCCTAATCCAGTGTAACCACACAGAAAGATGAATTACTCTAATATGGCTGTTTGCTGGAAGAAACTCCACTTAAAAATCTTATCACCTGTAACTTCATTACTTTTAAGGTGATTTATCTTCATTAGTTTTAAGAGGATAGAACTGTCACTTTCTTCAAGTATATTTTCCCTGTGTACAAAACTTTCTATACTCTACAGAGACTAATAATCTTCATCTGGTCACCACTATACTGGTGACCTCAAGGACTGGGTGACCATCTCTGGGAAGTTACTTAATAATATCCATGCTGTGAAGTTATTTTTCCTCACCTATTTGATGCAAGTTGACTACAGAGTGTCTTGTATGTACCACAGCTTCATGTAAGTCTAGAAGTATCTACTTCTAATACTATTAAACTGCATTTAGCAATTTGGAAGCCTTACCTATTATAATAATGTTTGGAAACAAGAAAGAAATAAAAAAGAAGTGATCTGAGCAATAAAAATGATCATTAGAAGAAAGTGCTTTGATTATTTCTCTATATTTCTAAGGAGTTTGAACATATGGTGTTCAAATCCTCAGAAAATTACAAGAGAGAAGGGGTGCAAGAGGCAAGCACGCTGACAGCTAAATTGACAGATGACAGTCTGACAGAGATGGAGAAAAGACAGAAAAGCAATAAAGCCTGGAAACAAAAATTCACAAAGAATTGCAATCTCAGGTCATTTAACATAGGAGGAATTGGGCCCCCAGGGGCATTATTGTACAATACATTAATTGTACACTGTTCAGATTCCAAATTAGGTCTCTTATTAAAACATTAGCCAAAAAAGAAAAGGTTAAGGTTATAGATTTTATTTTTTGTTTTGAAAGACAGAGACAGTGTGAGTCCTAAGACATGACAGCATTTTCATGTACTAAATTTTAATTTGTGTTAAACACAAATGGAAAGACACTCATGAATTATATTCTATATTTTGTTTTCTTTAAATCTAAATAGAAATTATCCTCATTCAAAATGAAGAAAGTAAAACTATTTTTCAAGAAAAATGCTAAATAAAGTTTAACTATCTGGAAAGTCATGGTGATTGGAAAGACTCATTCCAGAAGATTCTTCCTAGTTGACGTTCACTGCAGTTATACAGAGAATTAGTCAGCATGAGTGATTTTTCTCTAACTTGGCCATCAGAGATAGAAAATTGCCTACACTGTACACTGATATATCTCCTAATGTGGCCCTCTATTAATGCCTTTCTGGGCATAGGAATGTCGCAGAGCACTTTAGGCGATGAGATAACAAACGCTGAGTTGGCTGCAAATCCCTTTGAGCAAAAGAGATGTTTAGGATGAAAACTGCAAAGGTGTAAAATATACACCAGCACATTCCTAGAAGCAATGTTTTCTCCCCACATTGAATGCATACTGTGGAAATATAAAGAAGAACTTTAAAAATGATAGCTGTTTTCTTTCTCAAAATATACCCTGATTTATGACAAAACCCAGTTATTCTTTAATCTTATGAAAAATAAACTTAAGAATGTGTTCATCTATGTAACTGCTAATCTAGGTACATTCATATGTCTACCTGTGTCCAATGATGAGAAGACAGTTACTCTGTCAGTGTTCATTTATATATTTATCAGTGTACTTCATGGTTCCTTTGGGAGGGAAATGAAAAGTTTCATTCAGTGCCAAGATGCAGTAGAGTTTGGAAAGAAGAAAGATTTTTTTTTAACACTGGCAAGAGATTGATTCTTCAAATTGCATATTTTATACTTTCTGTCTACAAATTATGAATCTAATATGCTGAAGTTCAACCAAGGGTCATATCCTAAGTCCATACATTTTTTTCTGAATTACAAAGATAGATATAAAACTAACTAGCCAGTTTTTCTAGCATTATAATGGACACCAACTAAATGATTATATTTATATCTTTTCTTAATTTAAATGACACCCTATTTTAGCAAATATGAAATGACTAACAAGTTATAGTTCTGTTATTTTGCCTACATCTAATAATCATTATGAAATTCAGAAATGATGAATTTTGAGACTAGAAGCCCCTAAGTCTAAATTGCTTTAAGATACCTATTTTTTTATATTTCTGGGAATGTACTAAATAAGTCTTAGAATAAAAACTCGCACAAATTAGAATAGCTTTTATTTGTAATATTTATGCTTTTAGTTGTTCAAGAGTGTTATACCACAGGGGAAGTATGATAGGCAACTAATGGGGTTAATTGTGCTCATTAGTGGTTTGGTACAAAGTTAATTAAAGCCCGCAGATACACACACACACACACACACACACACACACACACACACACACACACACCCCACACACCATATCATCGCTTGTTGTGAGTCTCCATTGTAAATTGGTATAGCATTCCCTTCTCTGATATTCTGTGAGAGAGAAAGAAGCACTCCTCTTCTTCCCCCCTCTCTCCTCTTTTTTCCTTTCCTTTCCTCTATGCTCTTCTTGCCTGTCCTCTCTTTCCCTTTAGTAGTACTGAGAAAGTATTATCACAGAAACTGTTAGGCAAGCAAGGCACCTCAGCATATCTTGGAGGAAAGGTGATGTCTTCTCTATGTTTTGATATCCTTCTTTGCTTTTAATACAATTTTCTGATTTTGATTCTTGGTGTGAATGGTGGATCCTGTTTGTCGTTAGTCACTTGTAAGTTCACTTTGAATGTATTCATATGTGCTGTAACACAGTAGTTTCCCTTAAGCCTGATTAAACGGGGCTGATTGAGCTTCACAGCAAGCATGCTGCCAGAGTCTGCTTAGCAGTAAGTGCGGCTAGAATTGAATGCTTCAGTACACAAATACAGGCAAGTCTATATACTTCTTTATGTGCAGGATGATATATTAGTTTTATGTTTGTATGGCTCTTAATCTCTTGGGTTGCATGCTTTTTTTGCTCTTTAAAAAGAGATGATATTGTGTGGTTGGAAATCGTGCATCTATGCAGTACTTGTGGAGAGTTTTTGGTCAGGATCCTGGGAATGCTGATGTGGTCAGGAATAGAAGATTTTCTTAATGTCAGTGACCCTCGTTAATTGCCCAGCTTTTGTTCCCAGTTAGTGTGTTTTTCTTTTGAAAATGCTTGTGCTTTAGGATAATCGCTATTATAGTGGAAGCTACAGTGTTTGCTTAGTGTAATGATTGTCATAGAAAATGACAGAGGCTGTTTTTCTGCAAGTACATTAGCACAAGGGGAATTCCTCAGGAAAACTTGCAAACTATTATTTGTCTGTATATCTGTGACTCTGAACATGTGTGTAGGAAGCTTTTAAAATGTGCTTTTATTTTACACCTACGTGTACTAGGTGCATGGTTTTTAAGATGAGTAAATTGACCAGTTTCTTAATGGACATGAATGAAATCAGTATCTAAATGTAAGAGACAAAAATATCATTGGAGAAAACTATTTTCTTCTGCACTATTTTACACTATCCCAATGTAATTAAAATCATATTAATTATTTTTTGTGTAAAGACAAGTTGTTAATCTTTGAAATGATGCAGGAATGGACTGTGTACATACCTGTTACACGAGGAATTTTTAAAAGAGATTTACTCTTTATGAAAAAATTCAGCTGAGTCGGGAGTATTTTAATTTCTCAGCATTCATGATATATGGCAAAATCTCAGCCATTTTAATGCTAATTTTGCTCATTTGATCAACTATGGATTCAGAAATAGACGATGTTGATATCACTGGTCAACTTAAAAAATGAACACTTTCTAGAGCAACTTAATAATACTGGAATGAAGAGTCATAGTATTTGATTTATATATATGAAATTGGCGCTAGGATACGTGGAGGAATGGGTAGGATTTGGGAGATATGAGAGAATGATGGAAGAAGTGACATTGATCAAGATACATTGTTCTCATAAACTGACATGTAGAATTTTATGCAATCGCTTAGAGGTAATAAAAATAAATAAAAACAATACTGGAAAAGCTAATTATCCCAGGTATTTTAATCCAAGATGATTTTTGATGTGACCACTTATATGACAGATACCTGTACATGCATAACCAAACAGAAACAAGCCACTGTCAAAAGATGAGATGTGTCAAATGCCAAAAAAGGTGTCAATATTTATCATTCTCAAAATTGTGTAAAGGGATGAAAAAAGAGAATTTATGATCACAGTAAAGGATGAGTCAAAGTTAAAGTGATAAAATTCAGTGGACAAATTAAATCACACTTGTTGCTACTTTTCAAAAATGCACTGGTACCTTTGAAGCAAATTTAATTAAGTTTTGGCTAATGCATTTGCCTGTTATTGGAATTACTTATATTTCTCTGTGAATGTTTAGTTTGCCAACTCCACATAACAAATATTGCTTTCTTAATATTCAATTTGTCTTTTCATCTTATTATTTTCCAGTTGTAATTTATCTTAACATAAATAACAGGAAAAGCATTTGGCAATCTAGAAATCTTGGGATTTCCAGCTATCTAACATGTCCACTCTAAGCCACTTATTACACAAAATTATTTGACATCATTTTGCTGTATTAGATTTATGAATGATTGAAAGATAAAATACAATGCCAGTACATAGTTTCTAAATTTATATTCCTTTTTTTAATACCATAACTATTTCAGGGCTACTGCCTCTACATGTAACTCAAGGCATACATTCCCACGTCAAAAAGATGTTAAAATATAATTTCAGATTATCTATATTTTAGGTTGGTAAGCCTATAATGTGTATTTTCATTCCAAGCAAGCAATGCATTAAGGATTAAGCAGTATTATGGTGCTTTAGTTTTTCATTTAGCAAAAGGACAATTAGTTCAGAAGTAACTTTCCAGTCATTTTCCTGATTAGTGTCTCTTTAGTGCCTGCATTTGAAAAAAATGGCTATTACTAAACAAGATGAAACCGTAGAATATTCCTGTTACTCAAGTGATACCTCCTGTCTCCATAGAAATTTCCTGGAACTCACTCTCTGGCTGAGATTCACCTTAAAAATATTACAATACAAAGACTAATTAAAAACTCTTGTTTGCTGTACCCTGACATATTCTCAATGCTCCTTTGAGTAAAATGTGTTTATTTAAGATCTCCAATGTAGCTGTAAAATTCATCTGCTTCTAGAATGTCATAGGTTTAAAACAAGAAACACAACTCTAGGTTTAAGCCTGGTGGACTCTGGCATTCAGACAGATATTTGACTTTTAAAATCAAGTTGCTCTAACCCTGAACTTAGCAGGCTTTCTGTTTGTTATTGTTATAAGTAAAATTATAATTTGGATGTATACATTATTTGAAGATAAAAAAGATTTAAATAGCATGTCTGGTCCATATATATTTGTGTATGCATAATTAGGGTTTTCCTTTGAAAATCATAATTTTCCTTTCAAGTGTTGTGGGACATTTCAGTAGGGAGGTCTGATCCAAAACATTTTAGCATACAACATCCTGTACCATTACTAATGCACAGCAATAATTGTATGAAACACCAGGTATTTATTAAGTATTTACTGTGTGCCAGGTACATGAAGAAAAGTTGAATAAAACTGCATGGGTTTTCTTCTTTTCAACTGTCAATTAATTGTTTAAATAAAGGCTGCAGCTAAATGTTAAGCCTATTTAGAAAGTGCATTTACTTTGAGAAACATTGGCTATACGTGGTCAAGGTAATTTTTACATACTGATTATAATGTCCCTATCATAAAGGAAAATGGATTTAATAATCAGTTACAGGGTTTAAAAATGTTGCTAACAGTAAGCATGTGTGAGGGATTAATTTATACATGTTGTGGATTATCCAAATTATTGCTTTTATTCTTTTTCCTGTTTTTCGTTTTGTTGTTGTTTCTTTCTTTCCTGAAACTTGGACAGGTAACGTGACACTTTCTTTATACATTATATTTTACCACTTAGTAGTCACCATGGGAAAAGATTTGATGGGAGAAGCTGAAACAGAGGTCTGAGAACATTTGATAGTTAATTTCAATTACCCATGTTATCTTTGCTAACTGGTACCATGGCTAATTAAAAATTGACTATAAAATCAAAATGTGGCCTAAGTGTATTAATCACAGCAGAGAAAGCATTAATATTTTTGTTTTCATTTCAAACTCATTAGACCCTCCAGAAACACATGCAAAATCAAAAGCAGATAACAGGGAGGATTTTTGGCACTATATAAAACCCTACTTTTTACAATTATCCTAAGTGTTTTGAAATGTACAAGGTGGTTGAGATTAATCAGTAGCTGGGGCAGGTTAGAAGAACACAAATAAAATAGACACTAACATTTGAGATGAAGTCTTTGGCACACACAGTGAAGAGATTATTAAGTAAGCTTCTAGAAAGCATTAATGGTGCTTATCCTGCTGATCTATAAACCAATTTTAGATATGTATAAGATTACATGGGACTGCCACCAGCAGGTAGATTTGAATCCTTTTCCACTTTTTTAAAATAAATTATAAGTAAACATCAAAAATGGAAAAAAGAAAATCCTAGTTATTTACATCTGTTGTGATTTTGCAGCACAATGTAAGAAACGTGAGAAAAGAAAGTAACAAATGTCTAACACTCAAATACAGGGAAAAACCATTAATGGGGATGACATGTCAGCTGATGCTGGGAGACTATTTTCTTTTAAACGAAGCAAAGTATGCCTTATTGACTAGGGCTAACTCTTAAAATAAATTATAGTTTTTATTTACATGACCAGAGGGTTTTAAGTGACATAGATAAAAACATGTATACTTAACCAAAAGTTTATATATTATAAAATGATTTTAGAGTGAGGTAAGATGAATTTAACCTCCTAATTGAGTATTATATTGAGCTTCTGTGAGAAAGGGAGAGGACAAAGAGAAGATTGGTATGAAAGGAAAGTAATGGTAGTCCACATATAGTTATATGGCATTTAGCTGTTTGTTTTGATTATCTATTTAATTTCTGCTGAATAATAATTGAAAAAGATGGTATTCTTGGCTGTTTGTAGCTTTCACAGATGCTTCCAGAGGCTGTAATTTTAATACACTGAAAGAACATAAATTATGTACATTTTTAAGTGTGTTAGGTTTTATGCATATGTCAATTATGCATTGCAGTCATAGAAAGCAGGATTAATTTGCCAGAGTTTATGTTAGGCATGGAAATTCTGAAGTTGGGAATGAGGAATGGAGGAGGGGTAGTGCACGCAGATGCAATTTTTCTTTTTCCATGACAATATTTAACTGTGAGACACTCCAAATACTTGTGGATATTATGAATGAACATATTTGTCATGACTTTGTAAGGAACCTGGTTTCTTAGTGTCTGGTCAGTGCCAGTGGGGATTTCATAGCTCTATGCGTCGTTAGCCTTTGTGAGAATTCACTTGTTATTTCCAAACAGCTGAATTATTTCTAAATGATCTACTTATTTATTCTATTTATTATATTATTCATTGTTTCTTTTTCTTTGGTCTTTTATGCTGTGAATTGAATTCAGGATTTCACAAGCTTGCTAGGCAAGTCACTACCACTGAGTTATACCTCCAGCTTTTTAGGAGCTTTTGATAACCAATCACTGTAATTCTGCCAGGAACTGCCATTTGGATAATTAGCCAAAAGGTTTGCCAATCTAATTAATACATACATAATAAAATAAAATACTAATTGTTCTCTTCTGTAAGAAGTCTCTTTTGTGACAAATAAAAATAATTCATTTACTCGGACTGTAAACGTACTTGATGACAGTAGTTTATATAGTGGAGCTTTTGCTGAACTCTACTCAATGCAGTTACAAATCCAGCAAACTATTCAGTGCGTGGAGTCAGATAAAGCAGATAAAAAGAAAGGAGGAAGGGAGTTTTCATATGGCTGTGGAAGAATAGACAGGAAGTCCTCTGAACTTGTTCATTAAATAGTTTAATATTTGAAGAGTTTAATGTAAATCTTTCATACTTGACAATTTTTTACTTTTGTTTTGGTTTGATTCAGGAAATTGCTTTAAAAACAGAAAAAAAATAACCAGGTATTTCTAGTCTTTAAAATGATATTTAGATTAAATATATTTACTAATGTTTGAATGTCAAATGGGTCTTCAACATTCTTGTAGTAAGATTTCACATAGAATATATGGAAGATTTCTTTTTTGTGATTATAAAATTGTGTTTACTCTTGAGCAGTTCATAAATATAAAAACTATTCTGATGTTCTTTATAATTTGTGAGAGAGGTATAAGAAACAACTTGTATATAATTTCCATTTAAATACATAGTACTTCTTTTTTAATATAGCCAATATTAATAAATGAACCTCTTGTTTCTTAGCTAAAACTGCGACTAGAGCTAAACAGACAATTTTACATAATGTTATACTATATTTTGATGTAGTTTATTTGGAAAACATTACAAAGTATAATTTCTAATATGGACTAGAATATTCTGTCTCAATTTTGGACATACATTTAAAATTGTAACTAATTTGATGATATAAGTAGCAATATTGATATGCTTCTTTGAGGTTTCAGGGAGCAATTTTTTCCCCAAATTTTTGACTGACTTGTGACCAAATCAGCTTGAGAAAGAGAGTATACTCAATCATTTGGCAAGAAATCTTGCCAAACATCTCTTACAACTTATGCTTAAAATTTGTACATGAAGTATTACTTACTTTACTTTCTTTAAATCTGGAGCAATTTAATGTATTAGATTCTCTTATTAGAGTTTAAGTACCTCATGGGCAGAAATACCTTAAAGCAAATCATTAGCAGCTGAGAGTTAATTGGAAATTCATTTCCTTGATTAAATCACATCTAGATTGGAAGGTAGAATGAATTGTTAAAGGAATAGAAAGGTTAGGTGACTGTTTGGGCAGGAGGTTGCCAGCCAAGGAAGAAAAATATGTTAAATGTCACCTTTGTATCACTGCTATTTGTGACTAAATCTTGACATTGCCTTTCCCTGGAGTCAGAATTTTAAAATCAGATCTTTCTTTCAGTCTACACTAAAATTTTGACCCTATGAATTTTAAATAACCTTTTTAAAATTCAGTTTCATGATGTGTTTTTCTTTTCTTTCTGGTTATTTTTGAGGCTTGTGAAATTTACATCAACAACACTGATAATGAAATAAGTACAAAGATATAGGAATATAAAGGAATAAATGTAAAATGCCTCAACTTGTGTGATGAAGCCATGAGTGAAGACAGTGGTATTAATTTAGAGCACTTCAAAACCTACAGGTTACTTAATTATGCCCCTTTTCTTGTCATATTCAATTGATTACAATAAAAATCCAACACTAGAATTCTTTTTCACAGCAAGCATTATTTATAATATTGGTTCACAGGAACAATATAGAATTATATGAAATCCATAAATTCTTCCTTAGGTAAATAATAAAACTGAACAGTATTACTTAGTAGATCACTTGGAATACAAAACATTGATTTTCTAATAGAGATATGAACTTGATCTTTATTATATAGTTATTAAAATTATGTTATTATTTAAAGGTACACATATCAAAAAGAAAATCTCAGTTCTGATTTTTCCCCTTAGAGAACATACATGCAGGTGAGTTTGTAGAAAAAACGGACAGGAAGAAAATTATTCAAGATGCCATATGTCAGACTCATTCCATTCATAGTGATAAAATAACCATTACAAATTATTTCACTAAGTCCTCTTATTTAATTATTGAGGTCCATGAGGCCACAACATCCAAGCTTCCTGAATACTAGTGTATGTGTCTTATATCACTTTAGCTATCCTAATTTATATTTGATGTATTGATTGCACTTTAAATCTCATTTTCTCATCCTAACTTGTCTCATCATATTAATTTTTCTTACAAGAGAAAATCAAATGGATTTTTTTTTTTTCGGCCAGTCCTGGGGCTTGGACTCAGGGCCTGAGCACTGTTCCTGGCTTCTTTTTGCTCAAGGCTAGCACTCTGCCACTTGAGCCACAGCGCCACTTCTGGCCGTTTTCTGTATATATGTGGCATTGAGGAATTGAACCCAGGGCCTCATGTATACGAGGCAAACACTCTTGCCACTAGGCCATATCCCAGCCCCTCAAATGGATTTTTTAAAGGAATAAATTAAAAGCGAAACAGCTTCTGGTTCTGGTTGTTCAGGAGCTTGTGTTTGGTTCATCTTAAACATCTGGCTGATACCTGATGCTTGTGAATGTATATCTCTGATTCCAAATGGAAATTCCTTTCACATTTCCTCACTCAATAGAACTTTTTCAAGCCTATGCATGTTTAAATTGACTACTCTACATACATAATGTAAGATTTTAAGGAGTATATACATGTTGAAACGGTTAAATCTAGCTCATTAATATATGCGTTCTCAGGAGAAGAAAAGACAAATCTCACTAGAAATAGTAACTAGTTAATTTTATATATTCCTTTTCACTCTCCATTGACTGTAGATATTAATAAACACCATTCTATATAACTTAAAGATAAAATATTAATTATGTGTGTACATTTAAGAGCATAAAATAAGTTTAATACTGATATTTTAACTCAATAAATAAACACTAATTCTTGGTATTATCTATTCAGCAATTAAGTTTGGACCAACATAATATTCCATTTCTTGTATCTATTGACATTCATTTAATCAATATTCATTATTTGTGCTATGTTGTTCCTAATATTTTTTAAAACTTTCCCTTTGAATACAAATATATAAAAATATTTGTCCATTTCTCAGATCACCTTTCAGGATTTAGAGTATTGTGCAAATGGCTATGAAGAACACTAAGGATGTTTATATGTTGCAAATTACCTTTGCAGTAATTTGCAATATTTAGTGCTCTTAGCAAGAGTGAACAAAACATAATTTTAATGCATTATGTTATGTGTATATATAGTGTTTTTCCATTAAAAAGCAAATGAGATAAACAAATCCAACAATTTCATAGTTTTAATGCTAATAACTTTGATGTTAGCGAGTTTTGTTTTGTATGCTATTTAATAATGACTGCATTGCTTCTATTTTCTTTTACATTTTTCTAGTTCACTGAACATTTTAATTTTTATTCTGTTTCATTCTTTATTGTTATTTTAGGTTTTCAAACTTAAAAAAGATCTCTAAGATGCCATATCATAAAGCAGTTAATGAATACAATGCATCTTGATCAGTGTCATCCCCTTCAACCCATCCTTTCTTTTAATTTTCTTAATTTTGTGGTATATGCAGTGAATTATTGACTGCATTATCCCCATTCTCACCCTGAATCGTTTACCTGTCTCCCTTTGGACTTCTCCTACCTCCTGGATGTAGCCATTTCCTAGTATTTAATTTTGTTGAGCTTTATTGCTAAATATTTTTCTACTTGGATTCAGAATATTTTCTCATTAATATGAAGAATATTTTATATAGGGAGAATATTAATCTATTATGTTTATTATAAGTATTATTTTACCAATTTGTCATTTGACTTAATATTGTATAAGGCATTTTCATATAAGGGTTTCTTAAAAATTCCCATTACATAGACTTCAGTTTTGTTTTGTTTTTTTCCAGAGATGAGGACTGAACTCAGTGCCTTGCGCATGCCAGGCAGGTGTTCTTCCGCTGAGCTAAATCCCCAGCCCCAGATATAGACTTAAAAAAATGATTTTACAGGGCTGGGAATATGGCCTAGTGGCAAGAGTGCTCGCCTCGTATACATGAAGCCCTGGGTTCGATTCCCAGCACCACATATATAGAAAATGGCCAGAAGTGGCGCTGTGGCTTAAATGGCAGAGTGCTAGCCTTGAGCAAAAAGAAGCCAGGGACAGTGCTCAGGCCCTGAGTTCACGGCCTAGGACTGGCCTCCCCCCAAAAAAAGTGATTTTACATTTAGTGTTGAGAATGTTATTTGTGAATCAGCTTGATTTTTTGGTGCTTACTTTAAAAAATTTATTAGCATAAGTTACTTGCACAAAAAACTTTCCTTATAATATTTACCCATATAGTGTTCTCTGATCAAATTTGATCAAATTCACCCTGTCTGCTTTATTTTTTGACAATTTTCACCTTTTCTTCTCCTCTTCCTTTGTAACAGTTTTAATGGGTTTCATTATGCAATATATTTTTGTTATTTTTTTATTCCAGTGCTGGGGCTTGATCTCAGGGCCTCGGAGCTGTCCCTGAGCATTTCTGCTCCAGGCTAGTGTCCTATCACCCTATGCAGTATATATATATATATATATATATATATATATATATATATATGTGTGTGTGTGTGTATATATATGTATATGTATGTATGTATGTATGTATATATGTATGTATATTACACGCACACAAACATATTTTCTTATATATTCATTTTAGGTAGATACATCAGCAGATATAAATTTACTTCTAACACACACACACACACACACACACACACACACACACACACACACCACCCTCTCATTTTCACATCTGCCTACCACTGGATCACCCCTAAACTTACTTTTAATTAAGTAAAATACTTTCATAGCAATTTATTGAATGCTCTTTTCTTTCCCACTATGTGTAGTACCATGATGTTGATTTTTTAAAAGTAGCATATTTTATGTACTTTTCTTTAGAATATTAGAAATATTGCATCATTCTTTCAAAATTCCATTCCACTTAGTTCATCCCAAAATATTAACCATGGTTGCCCTCTCCAGGTATACATATCACATGTTCTGAGGTATACATGTTGTGACATTACCAAGAACTATAGCTTATTTTAAAAACTTTCCAGTCTCCAGACTGTTTACTGCCTAAAGAAGATGTACTGGATACAACAGTAAATATTCAATATACCACAGGTGCTGGAGGTGAAAATTCTGGATTTGGCCCTTCCAAGTTCAAATACTAGCCCCACCATGTATAACGTTATTAAATGAATTTCTGTAAAGGAAGAGGATGTTGCTCAGTGTTGGAATACTTGTTTAAGACACATGAGGACCTAGTTTCTTTTTTTTTTTCAAATTTTTATTATCAAACTGATGTACAGAGAGGTTACAGTTTCATACGTTAGGCATTGGATACATTTCTTGTACTGTTTGTTACCTTGTCCCTCATACCCCCCTTCCTCCTCCCCCTTTCCCTTCCCCCCCCCACCGGAGGTGTTCAGTTCACTTACACCAAACAGTTTTGCAAGTATTGCTTGTGTAGTTGTTTGTCTTTTTTTACCCTGTGTCTCTCAAATTTGGTATTCCCTTTCAATTTCCTGCATCCAATACCAGTATACACGGTTTCCAATATACTCAGATAAGATTACAGAGATAGTGTAGGTACAACCACAGGAAGGTGATACAAGAACATCATCAATAATAGAAGCTACATATACACATGGGACATTGAAAGTAGTTACAACTGTGATATAACAATTGTTTCCATAACATGGAGTTCATTTCACTTAGCATCATCTTATGTGTTCATAAGGGTATAGCTATTGGGCTCTTGTGATCCTCTGCTATGACTTGCCTAAACCTGTACTAATTATTCCCAGTAAGGGAGACCATAGAGTCCATGTTTCTTTGGGTCTGGCTCACTTCACTTAGTATAACTTTTTCCAAGTCCTTCCATTTCCTTCCAAATGGGACAATGTCATTCTTTCTGGTAGAGGCATAAAATTCCATTGTGTATATGTACCACATTTTCCTGATCCATTCGTCTACTGAGGGGCATCTGGGTTGGTTCCAGATTCTCGCTATGACAAATTGTGCTGCGATGTACATTGTTGTCCTGGTGGCATTACTGTGATTTTGTTTGTGGTCTTTTGGATAGATACCCCAAAGTGGGGCTGCTGGGTCATAGGGGAGTTCTATATTTATTAGCCTTCTGAGGACTCTCCATACTGCTTGCCAGAGTGGCTGAACCAGTTTACATTCCCACCAACAATGAAGTAGGGTTCCCTTTTGGCCACATCCCCTCCAACAGTTGTTATTGTTAGTTTTCTTGATATATGACATTCTTACTGGGGTGAGATGGAATCTCAATGTTGTTTTGATTTGCATTTCTTTTATGGCCAGTGATGTAGAGCATTTTTTCATATGTCTCTTGGCCATTCTCATTTCCTCATCAGAGAAGTCTCTGTAAGTCTTTAGCCCACTTGATGAGGGGGCTATTGGTTCTTTGTGGTTTTGTTTTGGAAGAAGGTAATTTTTTTTAGTTCTGCATATATTTTAGAGATGAGGCCTTTGTCTGTTGAATGTCCGGTAAAGATCTTCTCCCAGTCTGTGGGCTTTCTGTTTATCTTGCGAGCTATGTCCTTTGCCATGAAGAAGCTCTGCAGTTTGATGCAGTCCCATTTGAGGACCTAGTTTCAATTCCCAGTACTGCATAAAGAAAGGGAAATATTACATTCTCTAAGCATGTATCTTTGGTCTGTGAAACAGAGGTAAAATGTCTAGGCCTACCTTGTAGAAATGCTGTGAGAATTAAATGAGTTTTCTCATTTAACTTCTTTAAGGATTAAATTGCTATTCTTACTATCTGTATTATTTCAATAGCAATGGTGAGGAGCTTGAAGGACAATAGAGGGAGCCTCCTATATACAGGGGACGTTTAGAAGCTGATTTAGAAGCAGAGTCATCCTCAAGACAACATTGCAGTGGTAGACATCATAACATCCTTTTCCCCATAGTGTCATGACAAAAGCAATTAAGGCACAAGAGTAGAACTGTCAGATGGTATTTACTAGAGACTCAGAGAACATATTCATGCTGTAGTTTTATTAGACAAAGTAAACAACCAAGGGAAAGTGATTTTCATTGTGATATGGTTCTAAGGTTAACAAATGAAGCAAAAACCATAGAATACTGTATTCCAGGAACTACGTAATTCAAGCCTTTCATCATCTAGACATAAACATTGGCACAGAGAAGTTAAGCGACTTACTCAAGGTTACTCAGGAAGTTATATGCTAAACTTGGAGTCTGAGCTCTAGACTTCGGAAATAGTCAAATATTGTTTTAATTACCTCCCTATTTGTACCTTAATTTGTAAGTAGAGATAAAATAATTACATAATCTTTAAAATATCTAAAAAATGTCGACCCTTCTTAGGGTAGATTAGCACTCCTGTTTTGTATTACAATACTTATGCGGGAAGACAGAAGGCCATTCTGTCTGAAAATTGAAATGATTTTTATCCTAAAATTCACAGCACTAATAGTTTACTGAATCAAACAAGGATAATGATTTAGAATTTACAGAATAAAATGCAACATGCTCCAACTGGATCCCGTGTGGATGAACAGATATTATTAAATCCCATTTGAATTTACTTTTACGTAAAGGCAGTTATTCCAAATTGCTGCTGATTGACTGCCATGATCATCTTCAGGGTAACTGGAAGAAAGGGATGTTCCCAAATGACTACACATACATAAATACTGCTTTCACAAATGCAACTTGTTTCTCATTGTTATTATTACTATTCCTTGAGCTCTATATTCCTAACACGTGACTCAAAGATAGAAATTCAAATAAAATAAATTAATTCAGTTGGTAAACTAACTGGGTTTCATCGATCCTTTCTCAGATCAATTAAGTTAGGATAAATGGTTTTCCATAGCATGTAATTCCCTGATTTCAAACTGGCTCATAGATGAAGAATGGTTCAAAATGGAGCAGAGATATCAGTGACGTAGTAGATCTTATTAGTATTCTGATCACATAGGCCTCCCGTGTCTCCTTTTCAATTGTTTTCCTGGTCATTAAATCAGCTACTTGCTTTGTGTTCTTACACCATGGTAAACTTCTCAGTTTGTATAATACTTTTGAACAGTGATTTAAATTGTGGACAATTATAAACATATAACCTTCCATGTGTGTTTAACTCAGGAGTCCTTGGATCTAAAGTTGCTCTCCAAATCCTATTTGAACTTCAGTAAGAAATAATAGTTTGTAATTTTAATAATTGACACAAGGCAATGTACCTGTCATATCTGAGGCCAAAATTGTAGATTTGACTCAGTAGAAAAATAAAATTCAGGAGTAACTTAATACATTTGATGGGAGGAAGAAGGAGAGGGTGAGAAAAAGGAGGAAGTGGGAAGGAGAAAAAGAGAGGAGAGAAAATGAATGAATAGATGAACTCTATAGTAGTATATTATTAAGTGCATATATACTTTTTTTCACCATGGTTTTTTGCTCTCCAAATAGGGAAACAAATGAGGTATTTACTGTTGCAGTTAAAAATTGTTCTGGAATGCTTAACAATGTGTGCAGAGTCCTATCCTTTTGTCAGCTGTGCCCCTGCTATGAACTCAGGCATGACACTTATGAAGACCTTGTACAAAAAGTGTAGTTGGAATCAAATAAGTGTTGTGAGTTCTAAGCCACTGTTCTAATTCCTTCCTTTTCACCTCTTCTTTTACTGTATCTTTCTTGATGGAAAACTGAAATGGTCTTGCAATTTGCTAATATTAGCACTGTAGCCAGTTACATTGTCAAGCTCTCTAAGAAGGCTGTTATTTTTCTGCCAAGCACCACTACTGTAAAATGTTAAATTCTTATACAAACTATAGACCAGGTTGTCAGTATAAAAACCAGACCCCAAGGAACAGCCTGCTCTTATCTGTATTTGTCTCTTCCCTAATGAAGCTCGTTACTGTCTTCTGTATGATGGAAAAGTTTCTATGTTGAGCACTCCTTTCTGAATGTCCCTTCTAAGGTCCCTCTTTGTATAAAGATTAAAAAAACATATTAGAGTCTTTCTGCTTTGTTTTTTTCTTAACCTGAAAGAACTACTTTAAAAGAGGAAAGGTGGTTTTTATATGTGTACAATTCCTTTTTTTTTTTTTTTTTTTTTTGTAGTGGACCAGTACTCAAACTCGGTACCTGACACTTTGGCTCATTAGCTAGAGTGCTACCAACTGAGCCACATTTCCAACCCCTATAGGTATTTTTTCTAAGAAACAATTGGTTTACCTTACATTTACTCTAAGAAACACATATATTATTTCATTTTATCCACAAGCTGCATTTTGTGGTGATATTGGTCCTGACTTTTTGATGATGAGGCAACACAACAGGAAAAACACTGGCTGATTTTTAAGTAAAAGGGGAAAACTGAGTAACTCAGAACAGGGAAATAGAGCAACATGGCAAGGTTCATTCATCTGAGCCAGAACCCAGTAGATATGAAACTCCTAGTATTTTCCTCAAGCTAATTTAGGAATTTTGAATGTAGTAAATCAACACAGTTAAATATTCATTAGCAATCCATCTAGGAAAAATAATAATGAAATGGAAGATTTCGAATCTATCCATTCAGAATCAGTACAACATAAATACTTTCTGAACATCTTATTTGAACTGTCTGAATATCTTATTTGAAGAAGACAAATCGGTTTTTTGTTCACTAAATCAGCAGACCAAGTTACATTAGTTAATTTCATTTTTAATTTAAACTATTATTTTTGTTTCCCTCCACCTTTATGTACACATAATTGAAAAAGAAAATTCATGTGTATTTAAATTTTACATGACTTCTAGTATATGAATTTCAATACATGTACATACTAAGGATTTTTAAATTAATCTAATTAATATCTCATGCACTTATAATTTTTCATGGTAATAATATTACCAAGACAATCTGCTCTCAGTAATTTTTAAATAACACAATATATACAATATATTGTTATTAACTTTAGTGTACATATAGGTCTTTAGTGTACAAATAGATCTCCAGAATTTATTCTGCCTGTCTAAATGAAAATTTTACCTTTCCATTCCCTCTTCACAACCCCTCCACAAACCTTGGAGGAACATCATTCTGTTCTGTGCTTCTATAAACTAAAAGGTTTTAAGATTCCATAAGTGAGTGAGATAAATTGTATCGATCTATGTCTGACTTATTTTCATTTAGCTTATTATCCTCTAAATTCATCTATGCTGTCACTAATGACAAAATTACCTTCTTCTACAAGCTAAATAGTATTCTATTGTGTGTATATACTATATTTGTTTACCCACTCATCCTTCTATGTAAACCTCAGTTGGTTTTATATTGTGGCTATTACACATAGTGCTTCTCTGAATATAAAAATACAACTATCTGTTGCATAAGTCAAACTTGTTTCTTTTGGATATATACACAGAAGTAGGATTGCTAGATCATATGGCATTTATAATTTTCATTTTTGAACAATTTCTCCATTGTATTCTGTCATGGCTATAGTAATTAATATCCAATCGGTGTTTCCCTTTTCTTACATCCCTTTCAACACTTACTATCTTATTTTTGCTAAAAGCCATTATAACAGATTGAGTTGATATCTTACTCTGATTTTAAAATATTTTCCCCTAATGATTCGTGATACTAAACAATTTTATATATCCTTTGGATATTTTTGTGCTCCCATTTGAAAACTCTCTTTTTAGTCCCCTTGCCCATATTTTAACCAGTGGGATTTTTTTCTATCCCTTGCTTTAGTTACTTACATATTTTTAGATAATAACTCCTTATCCCATGTAAGGTTTTCAAAAATATCCTCCTGTTTGCTGATTATTTCCACTGTTGTACAGAGGCTTTTTAGGGTTACATAGACTTGTTCTATTTTTACTTTACTCATATAAGAAAAATTTTCCCTTAGTGTTTTGTGGTAAATTTACAATTTTATTTTTTGTATTTCCATTTTGGGTGTACTTTACGTTGATTTTTCTGTGTGGTATGTCATATAAGTCTAATTTCACTGTTTTGCATGTGTTTTGCAAGTTTTCAGCTTTCCTCACACCACTTATTAAAGAGACTGTCATTTCACAATTGTGTATTCTTAGAAATGCTATTGAAAATCAATTGAGTATAAATTTGTGGAGTTATTTTTGAACTTGCTATTTTGTTCCATTCATTGAAATATCCATTTTTGTTCTCTTTCCATGTTATTTTGATTACTATAGATGTGTAGTGTATTTTTAAATTAGGTAGTATGATGATCTAGTTTTGTTCTAAATTCACACTATTGGTCAGGAATAACTTGCCCTTAAAGAAAGGCAAAAAGTACTGTTATTGAGATTCTAAATGTTCTAAATACTATTTATACTACCCAGTTTCTTGCTTAAGATTTCTGACCTTATGCTCTTTGGAGAACCAGAAACATCTATAATGCAATAAATTTTCCTTTATGTATACCTGTTTTGCTCATGGCAAGAGCATTTATTTCCTATGACATTGAATCATGAGAAACCTTAAGAGTTTCTGGTACAAATATATGAGAGAGTATGTTTAAAGGATTTCAATTGTTGAAGTAATGAAAATGTTCAGCAAAGCTATATTTGTCACCATCTGTGACATAGGCTTCTCTCTGTTTACTGTTTTGCAATGTTTGTTTTCAAAAGAAGTATTATTTAGTTTTCTTGATAGTGCAACAGATTTACTCAGGAAAGAAGTCAAAATGAACTAGTAGTACTTTTTGTCAGACTTGGAGATTGAACTGGAGCCCAGGGCACTGTCCCTGAGCTCTTTTTTGCTCAAGGCTGGTGTTCTACTACTTTGAGCCACAGCACCACTTCTGGTTTTCCTGTGGTTAATTGGAGGTAAGAGTCTCATGAATTTTTCTGCCCAGATTGACTTCCAACCTTGAGCTTCATGTCTCACTGGGTCTCCTGAATAGCTAGGATTACAGGCATGAGCAAACTAGTAGTTTTCTTTTGAAGAGATTTTGCTGAGGTTTTTTAAAAAGCAAAAACATATAGATGACTATTGTGGCCTTCCCTTGGTCCAAACTGTGAACACCAAGGACAAGTCCAACCTCCCACCTCCCCACACCAAAGGCTTGACAACTGTTGTATTTTTCTCATATCTTTTCCTCCTAGCCTCTTATCACACTGAAACTTTATGTACCCAGCCCTAGTCTCTTGGCTAAAGAACTGCTAAACTACCAGTTAGGTGCTAATGAGTGCAAATGAGGTTTAATCCTCTATCCTTTCAAACCTTCAAATCTAGACATTATCCCCAAAGAGATAGTGGAAATGCCAGCCTTTATGACAGGCTAGGGAATTTCAGGAATTATATGATTTCCATTACCCTCCTGTAGCACTGTACATGGGTGTTCATTGCTTGTAAATGCACTGAAAAATTTGGTAGATAATTTAAAAACTGAATAGTGTTAATGTGATAGAGTAGAAGGGGAGATATAGTTAATTTAAACCTACTGATTTTAAAGTACGAAACATTTGCACTTATCCAAATAGTAATAAAATTTAGAATAAAGATGTTCTGGAGAATGATTCTCATCAATTTAAATAAGCAATTTACATATTCTTTGTTGATACATAAACAACTATTAAGTGCCTTACTTAGATTTCCAATTCAGGTCTCTTCCTGACAGATAGTCCATTTCAGGTACAATAGGATTACCACAAAAGGTTTGATTCACTTTCCCTTTTTTTAGTGTATTTTTTTTATCCCACTGCTCTCAGTTCTCTTTATCCTTATGCTTGTTTTCACTGATCACATATTTTCCTCCCTGGATTCTCATCTACTTATGTAATTGCTCTGTGTCTTATTGGGGTTTTGAACTCAGGGCCTGGAGCTTGCTAGCTGGGTAAGATACCACTCACATTCCTGCCACACTGTTTGTCATTAATTAATTTTAAAATAGAGTTTAACCTCCCACCCAGGTGTACCTCTAAGCCATGTACTATCTGTCTACTTTAGGTTTCTTGCTAATTCTGGGTTTATAGACTTGAGCCACTCATTCATCTCTGAGTTGAGAAAGGGTCTTGTGAACTTTTCTACCATGACAGATTGCAAACTCATTTTCCCAAGTAGCTAGGATTATATGTATGAACAAATATTTCCAAAGCTGTTGGTGCACAAGGAATCTGGAACTGGAGGGCTTAGATTTAAATTCTGAGACTCACAAGTACTAGCTTATTTTTGTGAATTTGAACTGGATAGTCTCAGGCTTCAAGTTTGCTTTTTTTTTTCTTTTAGCTAGTCCTAGGGCTTGTACTCAGGGCCTGAGCACTGTCCCTGGCTTCTTTTTGTTCAAGGCTAGCACTCTACCACTTGAGCCACAGAGCCACTTCTGGCTTTTTCTATATATGTGGTGCTGAGTAATTTTACCTAGGGGCTTCATGTTTGCGAGGCAACCACTCTATCACTAGGCCATATTCCCAGCCCCTCTTTTCATTTTTTTTTACTTTTTTTTCACAATGAAAGCCTTTGCTTTTATTTTTTTGGATTCAATTAATGTCTCTAAGGATTTACTATATTTTAACACTGGAGTGTGTGTGTGTGTGTGTGTGTGTGTGTGTGTGTGTGTGCATGTGTACAAATCTCATGTATGCGTGCTCTAAAATCCAAGCTGTCTAACATCCATGTCAAATGAATTATGGTGGATAATGAAATCTGACCTTAATTTTGATTGTTTACCTTAATTTTGGTTAACTTTGTATAAACAGCAATGCTTTTTATAAATGAATATGCTGTAATTAAGTCTTTTAAAGGATTTCAAAACCGGGTATGGTGGCTCAGGTCTATAATCCAAGCATTCTAGAGGCCGAGGCTAATACACCAGGATCTTGAGTTGAAGGGCAGGCTAAACTCTATGTAGGGAGATGCTGTCCAAAAAAAGGGAGGAAAAAAGGGTTTCATATATATTGATTCCTTTGTAGAGTTTGTTAACTCATTTCTGCAAAATTCAAGGTCACCATCAACAGTACTTTATTTCTTTATAAATATAAATGGTGCCTTTGATGATTACAAATACATTAAGGTCTGCTTTTACACTGGGTGAAGTGGTCAGTTATGCATGCCTAACAATTTTATAGCTTCCTGGTTCTGTCAAATATGACTTTTTTTAACTTTCAAGTTAGTCTGATACTAGCCTCAGTTTCTCCATCTATGCAATGGGAGGAACAATAGCTCCTGGGTTTATTAGATTTATATGAGACTGAACAAGAAAATGACTTAAAACAATCCCTGATATATTTAAATATTCAACAAATATTACCTGATTATTACCATTTCCCCACTATCTTCTTTTAAGTACAGTAATGATACAACTGGAAATGATATTTAAATTTTTATTGTGCTCTCAATCTCAATACAGATGTCTTACTTGCCTCTACCAATCACTCCTCATCAGCCTATCCATTAGGTTAACACTTCTTTCCCTCTGTTGTAAAAGAGGGTGTTCCTTTCTTCCTGATTCACTTTTCTTCCATGTTTTAGCAGGCTAACACTTTCCTTTATTGTATCTCTGATTTCTCCTCTCCACTAGTTACAATCTATAATTATTTTAAAGAATTGCTGCTTTCTCTTAAATATTCTCTCAGCTCAATTGGTTATTCAAATTTTAGTCTTATCTCTGGCTTTTATATTGCCAGTTAGCCTTTTAGAAATAGTGTGTGGCATAAATTTTGCAAAAATATTCCAAACCTGTCTTTGATATTCACAAGCTGTATAATGTTAAATATGTTAGATTCTCAGCTGATTTTCTAATCTAGAAAATGAGAATCAAAATAGCTATACCATAGACTGTTGGAAGGACAGAAAAATGTATTTTCCAAATTGCTTAATCCAGATAGGTTCTGTTTCTTGACTTGTGCTGGTTATGTAGGAGTTTTCAGTCATGTCCTTGAACATTTTCATTTTAAAGACTGTTAGCAAAATTTCTGGCATTGAATAAGTACTCAGTAATTGTGACTATTTGTTCTTATTATTAGTCTTTGAAATTTGGACTGAACTTCTAATATTCCAGATCATCAGGGACTTCTGTTCAATGTATTCAGTCTTTTCTTGCTTGAATAAAGGATACCATCACTTCTCGTCCTTTTTCCTCCCTTTATTTTACAGAATTGCTGGACTACACCACCCAAATACTACTTGACTCAATCAGGATTTTCTTGGTTCACCTTTGCAACTACTAAAAGTTCTCTGTGTGTTTATACTTTGTGTGTGTGTGTGTGTGTGTGTGTGTGTGTGTTGCTAATTGACTTTTCTTCTTTCTGTAAGAAAAAATATCAAGAAGTTTCTTGGAGAAAGTAGAGTTAATAGGTTATTTCAATTGATACTAATAGGTAGTGAGATGAAGATGCATGCAAAATAGGAGTTTGAGGAACATTTGTAGAGAGCAATCAATCCAATAAGCGAAAGGTATCATTAAGACACTGCTTACAGAGAGATGTGTGTGTGTGTGTGTGTGTGTGTGTGTGTGTGTGTGTGTGTGTTGGTCTGTCTTCTTGCTGGATTATTAGCAGCCATAGAAACTAAGGTCCAGGCAAGTAGTTCTTGGAACATTAGAATTATTAGTGCTAGAATAGTGTACCATGCAGAAAGCTAGAGCTTATGATTTTGATATACAATGAATTGTCCATTATTCTCTGAATGACAAGTTGAAATAATTGAAACAAATTGTAAAAAAAAAAAACTTGTTATTCCTATTTGAGGGGTAGTTAAGAGAACAGAGAAATCACAGTTTAAAAATCTGGTTTCTTGTCTAGGTCCTCTTTCTTAGCTCACAGTGCTGCATTTGGGCAAATAATTGAACCTTCCAGGGCTTCAGCTTTCCCTTCTGCTGATGGATATAATAGTCTCCATTCCTAACCACTTGTAAAACTTAGCAGTTGGGCTCAAATAAAATAATCTTTGTAGAGATACTGTGCAGCTCACATGGCATCGCACAGATACAGGAGATGATTTGTAAGGTACTTGTTACATATCCCCTCCCATGGAGCTGCCATGTGACTGGATGTTACTACAGCACAGCAAATAACGTCAGAGGGAGCAATGACCAGTAGATGGATTAAGGCTGTTGCTTAGGGGAGTAGGTTAGATTTGGGAAGCATTTCTAAGAGAGCAGACCTGGTGGTAAGCTCTCTTACTTGTGAGCGTCAGTGCTGTTTGAATTTCATCTTGAATGTGACAACCTGCTGCTTCTTCATACGTGAGTCACATTTT
Source organism: Perognathus longimembris pacificus (assembly GCF_023159225.1). Classification (NCBI taxonomy): domain Eukaryota; kingdom Metazoa; phylum Chordata; class Mammalia; order Rodentia; family Heteromyidae; genus Perognathus; species Perognathus longimembris. Next base: position 52,124,381 of record NC_063188.1, on the reverse strand, counting down.
ATTATAAATTTATAGTTGAATTGTGATAAGCAACTGTGCCTGATTTATACAGTAGATCAATGAAGAAAATAAGAAAGAAAAAAGTTAAATGTTTTTGTAACTTTTGCTTTTATCCGCTAATATTGAAAAGGTAAAGAACAGAATTCAGGAGTTAGAACTAAAGTTAAAGGATTAAGTAAGAATGCATTTTACTTAGGTTTTTTGAAGGCTACTTATGAGTTTGTAATATGAAGAATTGTATTTTATTTGGAAGATTTAATTTAGGGTTAAATATTTGGGAAATGGAAATTTTAACTGATTTTTTTCAGCTTTACTGATGCGCAATTGAAAATAAAATTATGTATATACACTTAAGGTGTGTAATGTGATGCTTTGAAATACATATATACACATATATAATGAAATGCTTACTATAATCAAGATAATTAAAATATTCAGCACCTCACATAGATACCTTTCTGTTTTGTGGTGAGAATACTTAAGATCCTTGTTTGACTCTACTGTGAGTGAATTTCAAATAAATAATACATTAGTAACAACAGTCTCATGTTTTATCAGAAATTTTAAAGAGAATCTTTCTTGTTTATAAAAACCTGAGGTCTAGCTTCTCTGAGGTACTTAAGTCTTGCAAGGAAGGAAATGGAAATTTGAATTAATTGTGATTACATAGTTAGATTTGATTCATGATTTCATTTATATCTTAATAAAATATGTAAATATGCTGTTGCACGTTCACTGTCTTGTTGTGTAGTAGGATTTTTCATGTGAAATAGAAGAGACATGGAAAACCCGGGATGGGGGGGCAAGGTACTGGTACTGTTGACATATTTTCAAAATGTGCACTAAAAGCTTGGAGAGGTGTAAATTTCTATACTAATACATGGTATGGTTGTTATTAAGGAGATTTGCAAGTATAATCCTTCCAGCAATACTAAATTCACCAACATTACGCATGTAGATTTAATATTAATCAAAATGAGTTATTGATTTTTGTTCAAGTTTGGCTGATAGTTTTTTTTTTTTATCAAGTTTGGTACTTAAATAACTGCTATACGCAATAAAATATATTGATAGCAATGCATTCACGTATTTTTTCTTGTTTGGGGGCAAATGGTATATTATCTGTTGAAGGAAATGAGAAAAGGCATGTAAAAAAACCCTTACAGTCTGTGATGTGATATTTTATACACTTTTACTTTGAAAACCCTTTGAAATCTGTGACACAATATGATTTTCCTGCTGCATACCCAAAGCTCTTTTCCTTAAAATTACTGAACTTAGGTGGTCTTATATACCTATAGTTTTTAAATCTTAAAATTTGTTCGTTTTCTTTCATATAACAAACAGGAAGGAGTTGGGGAAGTGATTAAAGCTTGCCAAGTATTCTTGATTACTATTCAGTACATAAAGCTAGTGCTAAATCACAAATATTTTAGAGGTACGTAGGCAACAATTATTAACCAATTAGCACAGATTAGTTTATCAGATTAGCTTGCACGTTCTTGAAACCCTGGGGAATAACAACAAATGAAGAATTATGCCCAGCTCAAAAGAAAAATAGCCCACTAGTTAAACAACAAGTTATGTCAATAATAATAACAATAATAACTGCAATATGCATTTGCATAATGGATATGTATAGAATGAACAAACACTATAAAAGATGCTGTTATATAGCTAATAAAGGTAGCCACGGTGAATGTTTGTATAAATAAGCGTGAGTCAGCATCATTTTTTCTCTGCTTGCTAACTCATTTTAAATAATTTAATTTGGTCTCAAGTGATTCACATATGTTCACACTGATTCATATATGTTTGTGCTTGTAAAACAGTTTTTCTATTGCTTCTGCCTCTGTCTACTCAAAATCACTTGCTTTTCTTTGCTATCATTCGTGTTTGTATATTTTGTTTTGTTTTGCCTTTTTTTTGTTTTCCCTCATCCTTTCTTGTGTCTAGATCCTAAGTGACAGACAGAAAAACTACGTAGGACTTAGAAGACATTTCTCCATTTGCCTGAAGTGCTGCTTAAGTATGGTAGGTATGAGGTTTTGAGGGGGCATTGTTCTGGGTTACATATGCCTGGGCTTTTTTCCTCTTAGGTCTACCATTAAATCATTGTGTAACATGGAACAAGTGTCTTCTGTGTGGGCCTCAGTTTACTTATCTGTAAAATGAGGGAATTAAATAAAAGTATTTTCAGGTTTTTTTCCAGGTACATTTAGGTTGAATATTACTCTACTGGATAGTAATGCCGAAGTTTAAAAGAGAAAATGTTTCCCAGTGAATAGGGATATTTATATAAAATTTTATTTATTTTATTAGTTTTTAGGCATTTCCTTTGCCTAAACAAGTATTAAAATACTTGTTTGCCCGTCGTCGTACACTGTGTGATTACAGATTTAAAACAGTTGGTGCTGGAAAAGGAATTTTCAGAAACGATTTTGAGTATTCCCGTAAAATCATAAAATAATAATTTCAGTTTTGTTTAAAAGTAGGTTTAGAAATTCACAAGAGTTGCAGGGTTCTGGTGATTTGTTTTATTCAAACGAGAAAAAAAAGGAGTGAGATATGTTATGAACACGGGGTACTAGCACATATCTTGTAACCATCATTATCTAAATGCACAAATGATAATCTAAGAAACAAGAAAATCTAGTTCCAGCCCTGTGCTACTCCCTCATCCCCACTCAAATCCGCATCGGTGTTTTATAATCGATAAAGATTAAGACCGGCAAGGAGAATGTCCCCACAAAGGTTCATGAAGCACATGCCTTCATTTTGTCAGCGCTTTTAATTTGGAAATTCATGATCACCTGTTGCTTCCCGCTGAGTTTTTATTTTCTTCCCCGGAATGAATTCATGGAGATGGTGTGTGTGTGTGTGCGTGTGTGTGTGTGTGTGTGTGCGCGCGCGGGAGCGTGCACGAACGCGCCTGTGTGTGGTGTTGTGAGTTTGAGTTTTAATCTTGGGAGAATCTTTAAAAGCAGCCCACAAATTTTTGCACACTTTGTCAGGAAAAACAAACTTCCCTCCCCTCCCCGCCCCTTAAATAGCTTGGAAGTGTCAGGAAAGGGAAAGCGCAGTTTCCCCAGCAACACCCGCCCGCCTCCCGCACCGGAGCGCGCTAGTCCTGGGCAGGACCCCACCCACCCCACCGCACCCCCCCCACCCCACCGAGTGAGGGTCTCTTGTAAATTACGTCACTAGAGCCCGCGGTTCTGTGGCACGCTCGCTGGTCACCCATCCGCGAGCCTTGAGTCGCCGCGAAACGTGACGCGCCCCTGTGGCCGTTGAGATTCCACAGCCAGCTTGGCAGTTGAGGGGGTCGGTGCCCCCAAAGCCTTTGGCATGATGGATCTGAAGAAGAGGTAAGTAATGGGGTGGCTTTCTTTAGTCCTTGGGTTTGGCTATGAGGGTGAGGTAGGGTAGTAGCTGTGTCTCTAGTGACGAAGATCAATTTGAAATCAACCCTTAAACTGTGACGACGCCGCCGCGGCTGTCAACTGTCCGCGGTGGGGTTGCGCTGGCGTGGGGAGATCGCGATGGTCGAGGCCCGCGTGGAGACGAGGGAATCGGCAATGCCACCCCTCGGATCTTGCTCCCCTGGCCAGAGGTGACTGGACTGTCGAGGTTTCGCAGCCTCACCTTTGTAGAAATGGAGATCCCCCCTGACGAATGGGGGGAACTTGGGAGTGAGAATGGAACTGGGAAACCTTGGGAATAAAAGTGGAGCCGAAGACCGGCCAAGCGGAGCGCAGCCACCGCGCAGCTCTGGACTTCAAGGTTCCTTTAGCCAACGGACTTTGGGCCGACCGTTGGGACTTCGAATGACGGCCCCTTGTGGGTCATCGGGGATAGTGCGACGTGGACAGAACTAGAGAGAAAATAGAAGACGAAGGGAATTAACATTTTAACAAAAAATGGATTTGAGCTAAACACGTGAAAATATATTTCCCACGGAGTTTTAGGTATCCAAAGACGGCCCCTTCGACGAGGGTAAATGTCCGTGCCGCCCATTCTAGTCATTAAAAATAAAAAACAGAAACGTTTTCTTGTATGTTTCGTAGGCCTTTTGACAATAATTCTTACGTTTAAAAATTCCTGTTAAATTATGATTTACCTTTTTAGGCTCCCCCTTGATATTATTTATGTAATTATTTATGGAAATAACGGTCCAACCGACTGATATATTAAGTTTTCTTTTTTTAACACTTTATTATAATTGATATAGTTACTAGAATACCTATTCTGTTGTTTTCAAAGCCCTTTTGACCTCGTGAAAATGTGAACAATTAGTGATCCTCCACTTTCCAGTTTAGCATCCAGCACAAGCCCATAGACCCAATCTTTTCTACATAAAGCAAGGTTAATTAGCTCTTTTCAAGGGTAGTTAATATTCATAGATAAGCACCCTAAGGTCCCCAAGAGGATTTCTTCCCAGTCTTTCGCTATTTACATTTAGATAAATAGACTTTATTTTTACTTTTATTTTAGGCTTTATTTTTACTTTATTTTTTAAATGTTTGCCAATTTCTGCTTCCCTACTTTCTGTCTCCATCTTAAGAGCTGAGATAAAGAAAAACCTTTAGTAAATGTTTTGTATAACCACTCATCTAGACTTCCAAGAGGAGAAAATATGCCACAATGCTCTTCTCATCTAAAATTCAAAGAAGAAAGCAATGGAAGCCATAAAGACCAAAACCAATGCATTTAGATAAATTAGACAAATAATGTACATTTCCAATAAAAGAAGAGACAAAATTATCTCCACGGCCTTTCAAAATACCTTTCCTTGATTTTACATATTTGTACATGATGCCATATTCACAGGAGGTACATGTTTTTAGTAATCAAATTTACCCTGCTTCACAAATAATAAGCAAATACAACATAATTGTTCAAAGTATTTGAATGAAATGAAATACTTCCTTTTTATTTTATCAAACTTTTTGTTAAATTATAAAACTTTGATAAATGATTTACTAACTTTAATTTTTTTCACAGTAACTTGAAGAAATCTTCAGTAGTTCACCATTGAAGCCAACACATACATCTTTCCTCTTATCACCTGTATTCCTCCTTCTGTACAGCTTTCACTGGTAGGCTCTTTTATACTTTCATCATACATTTTAAGACAACAGAAAACCTCACAATGAACATCGTGATTTTTTCATACTGTCCTATCTCTAGCCTTTATTTTCAGTATAAGACTATCCGCAAAGCATATGACTCTAATACTTGATTAGAAATGCTAAAACTGTGATAACTATGTAATGACAATTTTTTGGTGCCAGTACTGTGCCTTGAACTCAGGGCCTGGGCACTGTCCCTGTAATTTTTTGTTCAAAGCTAGAGCTCTAGCACTTGATCCACAGCTCCACTGCCACCTCTTTGGGTAGTAAATCGTAGATAAAAGTCTTACAGGTGTTCCTACCTGAATGGCTTCAAAATGGGTAATCCTCAGATCTCAGTCTTCTGGATTGATAAAATTACAGGTGTGAGTCACCAGTGATTAGCTTCACAATTCATTCAATTTTGAACACTCAAGTCTCGCTAGACACATTTAACTATTAGCATTGTATGGTTAGTTGTTACCTTATGAGCAATGTAAATATAAAACATTCTACCATTGCAGAATTTTCTTTTATATATATTATTATTATTATCAAACTGAATTACAGAGAGGTGACAGTTTCATACATTAGCATTGCAGAACTTTTTATTGGACAATACTGCTATAAAAAAGCCCTTTTGCTATGCATTTTAAAATTCAAATTCAAGGGCTGAGAATATGGCCTAGTGGCACGAGTGCTTGCCTCCTACACATGAAGCTCTGGGTTTGATTCCCCAGCACCACATATATGGAAAACGGCCAGAAGGGGCGCTGTGGCTCAGGTGGCAGAGTGCGAGCCTTAAGCGGGAAGAAGCCAGGGATGGTGCTCAGGCCCTGAGTCCAAGGTCCAGGACTGTCCAAAAAAAAAATTCAAATTCAGTTTGCTTGAGGGGCAATGTGAAGATAAACACAAAATGCCCCTCAATAATTCAAGAAGTGACTGTGTAATGCAAAGTCTTATTAAATTTGATTAAGTGGAGAGGGAAAAATGGGACAGTACAATTCATCTAATTTGGTCCTGATTATTTGGCTGGGAAATTATAGCTGTTTCAGTTTTTTGTTAGTTTAGAAGTTTGAGCTCAGAAGTTTGAGTTTGTTGTACAAGTGCTCTACTTCTTGAACCATGTCTTTAGCCCTTTTTGCTCTGCTTATTTTTTGATATAGGATCTCTATTTTTGCCCTCACTAGCCTGGACTATAATCCTAATTCTTCTATCTGTAGTTGGGACATGCACACCCTCCTACTGAACCCAGCTTTTTAAAGAACAAGTGAATTCCTTTCAATGGTATATTATATTTAACCCAATAGATAATATATTCTTTTTTTGCCAGTCCTGGGGCTTGAACTCAGGGCCTGAGCACTGTCCCTGGCTTCTTTTTGCTCAAGGCTAGCACTTGAGCCACAGCGCTACTTCCGGCTCTCTCTCTCTCTCTCTCTCTCTCTCTCTCTCTCTCTCTCTCTCTCTCTCTCTCTCTCTCTCTCTCTCTCTCTCTCTCTCTCTCTCTCTCTCTCTCTCTCTCTCTCTCTCTCTCTCATCGAACCCAGTGCTTCATTCATCAAGGCAAGCACTCTACCACTAGGCTACATTCCCAGCCTTCTAGATAATATAAAATTTAGTTTTGTTATATTTCATTTTGGACATTTTATAGGAAGGCCTTTGTGCTTTTATGCCATTTGTTTAGCATAGATAATGATCTTTATCTTATAAAGCATTTCTATATGCAGTGATAAAATGTTGTTAAAGCCAGGTGTCCATGACTCACACCTGTAATCCTCACTCTCTGGAGGATGATCTGAGGAAGAGGGAGACCCAGAAGTGGAGCTGTGGTGAAAATGGCAGAGCACTATGCTTGAACAAAAAAGCTTGGTGGCATTATGCAGTCCCTGAGTTCAGGCCCCAGGAATGGCAAAAAACGAATGGCTGAAAATTGCTAGAGGGGGAAACAATTCATCAAGAAAACATGTATATTCTTTAAAAAAAATTGTCATTGTTATGTCATTTTGTGAATCTTTCTTAATATGGTTTTGAATAGTTGAGTAATAAAGGGTGGGCCTTGCGAGCTGAAACTAATGGGAGCTTTCCAAATATCAAAATTAGTAATAGTTCATACCTCTGTAATGAATATTTTGTAACCTACAAAGGTTAATTCTCAATTTTTTTCCTTACAAAACACTTCTGATATAGGTAGGGAAGATTTTTTTCAAGGCTCTTTTCTGTTTAGTCTTCTTTGGCTTAAATAAGATGTTATCTGCTCCTCTAAATGTACCATAGCATGAACTTTTAAACATTTCTTTTGTGTAATATTTGCCTTAGTAAATACCACCATTTACATATTTTTGATCCTTTTTAGTAGATACACAATTCCCATAGGATAGTAGTTGTGATTTATTTATAAGTAATTTTTTTATATTTTACTAGCCAGTGCCCATTGAATAGTTTAATTACTAATTAATATCACATTATTTTCCTCTAAATTCCCACACCTTATAATATGTTAGTGCAATTCAGTCTATATAAAAACACAATAGCTGAACCTGATTAAGTTATTTTATTTCATTCTTAGATACTCAGTTAATCTAAGATTTAAACATTAATTCCTGGAAGATTTTCTCATATCAATTTTCAAGATGTCGAATTTGCTACATTATGTTCAACCTAACCCAACCACGACATCCTCTGTCCTTGAAGTTCGTTTTTGGGTAGAAGGTAAGGTATTCTAAAATATGCTTAGGTACTCAGATTTCGTAGGATATTTATACATAAAAACAATATTATTTTTTACTCTTTTGTAAAAGATACGAGTAAAAGTTTCCACCTGAAATCTCTAACTTTAAGCTCACATTACGTTTTGTGATAAACACATTACAATAATATTATTGCCTTAATATATTTCCTGTATTAATATTATAGTTAGTGTTACTTAAAAGTTGATTTAATATATTGAGGTACTATTTATGAGTTAAAATTATATTATTATTATATGATTATTAGAAGCAAGCAAACACCAAAATAATGATAGTAAGGGAATAAACATAGTAATATATATTATTTACATTCTTCTGGATGGAACCAGTGCTCACTGAAAATTATAGACTATATAAAATAATAGGTGTACAAAATAAGAGCTTAAATCAATTTGATTAATTTTAATATTAATAATTAAAATTTATTTCAATTGAGTAATACTTAATCTGTGAGATAAGGTATTCACATTAACAGATGCACAGCAAATAGTATTTATTGATAGAAGGAGGAGAGAGCTGAACACTACCCCAACTATTATTATCAAGATGAGACAAGACCTTGCATGTGGTACATAAGCATTCTACCACTGATTTACATCTCCAGCCCTTGGTGTTTTGAAACAGAAATTTAATATAAAGTTCCTGTTAGCATTGCACTCACTATGGAGCCCATACTTGCCATGAATTTTCAACCTTCCTGCCTCTACCTCCTTAATGCTGGGATTCCAGATTCCTTAATGCTGGAATTAGAGATGAGATTGATCATGATAATCCTCTCAATTTTTTACTAGCTGATTTCCCCCTTGTCTCTGTGTCAGTCCTGAGGCTTGAACTCAGAGCCTGAACATTGTTTTGCTCAAGGCTAGCACTCTACACAACTACACTTCTGGCTTTTGGTGAGTAATTGGAGATAAAAGCCTTACAGACTTCCCGGCCTACACTGGCTTTGAACCTTGATCCTCAGATGTCAGCCTCCTGAATACTTAGGATTACAAGCAGGAGCTACTGTCCGAGGTTTTTTTTTTTTAATTTTTAAAAAATTTTCACTTAGCTATGTCTCAAAGAATACTTTGACAAAGATTGTCAATCTTTGCTATTTTTAGTATAAATTTTTTTAGAGATAATGAACTACTATAAAAATAATTAACAAGTCTAAATTCTTGCATTATTGCTGTAATTTGTTTACACGGTAATTGGTAAACCTAGCCTGGCATATTCTGCCATGCCAAATAAACTGAATTAGGCAATGCATAGATAACATAATATTATAGAATTATATAAAATTTTTAAGCTTTAATTCTACAGATAGAAAATAGCTTTGGTGCAATAAAATTTTTCTAGTATTATGTTAAAATAGTAGTTACCCTAGCATAGCAATATGTATTATTGCTATTTTCAGTGTATCAATTTATTTCAGTATTGATTTATTTATTTAAATGACGACAAACTTCAGTCTATTTAAATTTTAGTTTCAATTATCATGATTTTCAATATTAGAACAATTTATAAACCTGAATCCAATGTTACTTAATCCTTTAGAGGGTAAAAACTTGCTTCCAGGTTTTTATATGAAATTACAAAATTTCATCATTGCTTTTGTTGCTTTTGCTTCTGTGAATTACTTCCTTTTAGCTTTTAGACCCTGCACTTGTAAACTACTGAAAACACTGCTAATGAAGAAATGTCTCCTCATCTGTGTTCTCATAACAACTTATTTATTTTTATTATATTTGTGCATATGTGTTTATGTGTGTGTATTTATGAATGGATATTTTATTATTTTTCTTACCAATTTATAAATTATTTGAAGGTAAAGTATAACAAGTTATTCCTCTATGGATAAGGAAGCATGCATTTCAAATCCTCACAAATACTATATGTTTAATAACTTATTATTATTATTGACAAAATTATGAGTGTAGTATTTCCCTTCTCAAGTTTTCTTATAAAGTTACTCTTAGAACTTCAGATGTTCAAGTTGTCATTCTTTGTTAACTTTTTAAAGTTATATGGGCATATTATAACAGAAATCATAGAAAAAAATTCAAATAATCAAGCCATGAATTGCAGGCATTTAGCCTCAGTGATTTTAATTTTATGACAAAACACAATACTAAAGGCACTTTCTTTACTTTTCCTTACTAGTATCCTAGATTTGAGCTGGTCTAAAAGTTATAGTAAACTATAAAATAAAACATGTAAATTCCTGTTACTTGAAGAGAAAAATAATAGATGATGATACCAACTTTAGTTACAGAATACTGTCCCCTCAGTTAGTTCAAAGGAAAAAGTCATAGTAGGCTAGCAATATTTAAATTAAATATGCCTGGGCAAGTAGGTTTTATTTTAGCATATCCAAGATTAATTAAATAGGTGAGTGAGAGTGTGACTCTCATAGCACTATATACATAAGTTTGGTGCAGCTTGCAACTCAAAAGTACTTTTCAAAACTACTTGGGTATTGAGACTGTTAGTGTTTAGAAAAACAAAATTTCTTCTTTTATTTTTCAAGATTTTCAAAATATATAGAAAGCATGATAAATTAACGGGCAGATACAGTGATAACACTCACTGTACATATGTGAAAATGGAAGTAATTAACATTAGGGAGACAGGTGGCGATGGAATAGGTGAAGAGAGAATGATGAACGAAGTAACACTAATCAAGATTAATAACTGAAGAGCTCAGGGACAGCTCCCAGGCCCAGAGTTCAAGCCCCACGAACAACAAAAAATTTTTTGCATAAATGGACATGTTAACTTGAAACATCTTTTTACACTTACTTTTAAAAAATAGAAATAGTAAATAATGTACAGAACATCTCAACGCACTTGAAAGAACAGACTAGCATTTCTGGGTTTGATTGTATTACTAAATACCATTATGACCTTAGACAAGGCATTTGACATTTAGAATTCAGATTCTTTGTCTTTCAAATTAGCATTATACTTGTATATATTTTTAAGAGGTTTATTGTAATAGAAGGTAAAAATTAATCATGATTGCAGTATTTTAGGGTGTTTATAGTAGAAAGTAAATGTAAGATATATTTTTGTTATTGCTGCACTTATTTTTCTTGGAGTAAATTCTCTTCATTGCTTGGTTTTCTTTTTTGTTTTTGCCAGTCCTGGTGCTTTAACTCAGGGCATGATCACTGTCCTGGCTTCTTTTTGCTGAAGGATAGCACTCTACCACTTGAGCCACAGCGCCACTTTGGACTTTTTCCATTTATGTGGTGCTGAGGAATTGAACCCAGGGCTTCATGCATGATAGACAAGCACTCTACCACTAAGTCACATTCACAGCTGCTGCACTTATTTTTATCTTAGAAATCAATGATTATCGAGGTGGTGTAAAGTCTGACATAGAAAATTGTACTCTCAGCAACAATGTATTGTTACTCTTTATAGACCTTCTTGACTCTTGTAGATTTGAAAAATTGTTAGTTCTTTTTATATATAGGTTTTAATAATATAACCAACTAGGTATACCTTTAGTTAGAAAGCATTAATTATAAGATTATTTTCATTTTAAAATATTCTTTGGTCTGGAAATGATCAATTAAACTTCTGAGCATACAAAACTAAGAAATTAGGAAACATTATAATGGGCACTTAATTTTGCTGATATATTCCTATTGTCAAAGTTAGATTGTTATTACCTAGCAGTTTATAAGTATCAGTGACTTACGAATTTGCATTAAAAATGACCTCTTAACCATGTAAGGATCACAGATCCTAACGTCTTCAAAATCTAATGAGAACTGCAGACTTTTTTTGTGCTCAAGAGTAGCATTCTACAACTTGAGCCACAGCTCCACTTCTGGCTTCAAACTCTGATTGTCAGATCTCAGCATCCTTAGTAGCTAGAATTACAGGCTTAAGTCACCAGCACCCAATGTATCAGCAATATTTTTCAAGTGATGCTTCCTAATCTAGTTTCAAATAATTTGTCAATTTTTAATTATTTGTATCAATTCTATTTGCATTGTTTGACAACTTCAGTTCTTGCTTTGAGTACTTGGTGGTAAAGTGGTCACATTATAATAAGATCTCTCACATATACAATTTTCTTTCTCTTACAACTTTTTTCCCTTAGGCTAATCTAACTGCTAATTTTTCAATAGAACACTTGATTTTATAAAGCTTATGTACTTCACAACATATGCCATGCCCACTAACAAACCTAAACTTCTGAGATTTTGACAAAACTGAGATGGTTATCTTCATTTATTTTTCATAATGATCTTTTTATAAGAAGACTAAGAATAATTAATATGAGATTTTTAAATTTAATAGTGAACCATTAGTAAGAAGAATCATACATATTTTAATCCAATTGGTATATATAATATATAAAACCCATCTGTTCTTGAGTCATGAAAGAAAGCAATGTTTTTGTTTTGTCTTTAATAGAATATTTTAACATAAAACATATGCATTTATTTTGAAATTCTATATATTTTTAATTTATGTATTTCTTTATTGCAAAGTGATGTACAGAGGGGTTACAGTTTCATATGTAAGGCAGTGTGTACATTTCTTACTCAACTTGTTACCTCCTCCCTCATTTTTACATATATTTTTGGTGTGATGGTATTGAACTCAGGGCTCTTTGCTCATGACTGGCAGTCTGTTACTTGAGGCATACCTCCACTGGCAGGTTTTGCTTGTTAATTGGAAGTAAGACTTTCACAGATTTGTCTACAAGGTCTGGCTTCAAACCATATCATCAGATCTCAGCATCTTGTGTAGCTAGGATTATAGGCATGAGACCCTGGGCACACAGCATTGTTTTGTATTTTGTACCATTTTATTTTTATGCTAAATCATGCTATTACTTAAATAAAACAGCAATAGATCTGCATAACAGTGTCAATAATACTTGTACTAGGACCAGCTGAATAGATAATATGTGCAAAAATACAATATAATGACTCATTGCAGTTTCTGATATGGCAATTTATTTTAACTCTATGTATGGAAACATAAATTCTATAAAGCACCTTATACATTCTTTTTTTTTTTTTTTTTTTTTGGCCAGTCCTGGGCCTTGGACTCCGGGCCTGAGCACTGTCCCTGGCTTCTTCCCGCTCAAGGCTAGCACTCCGCCACTTGAGCCACAGCGCCGCTTCTGGCCGTTTTCTGTATATGTGGTGCTGGGGAATCGAACCTAGGGCCTCGTGTATCCGAGGCAGGCACTCTTGCCACTAGGCTATATCCCCAGCCCACCTTATACATTCTTGTAAACATTTTTTTTTTACTCAACTTGAGACTTAAACTCAGAGCCTAGGTCCTGTCTCTGAACTTTTTGTCTCAAGGCTAGCATTCTACCAGTTGTACCATAGCTCCACTTTTGAATTTTTGGTGGTTAATTGGATATGAGAGTCTCAGAGACTTTCCTGCCTGAACTGGCCTTGAACAATGATCCTCAGATCCTAGCCTCCAAAGTAGCTAGGATTACAAACATGAGCCCCCAATGTGCAGATTCTTGTAACCTTTTTTTTTTTAAGGCATTTTAGCTTCACAGAAAACGGGGAAAAAATACAGAGTTCCCATGCACTCCTTGCTCCCACAATACTAAAAGCTTTTTTCACTATTTCCCATTATTAACATCTTGCTCAAAATCACCTCCAGGGGGGCTGGGAAAGTGGCTTAGTGGTAGAGTGCTTTTCTAGCATGCATGAAGCTCTGGGTTTGATTCCCCAGCACCCATAAATAGAAAAACTCAGAAGTGGAAGTGTCAATGTGGCTCAAGAGATAGAGTGCTACTCTTGAGCAAAAAGATGCCAGCAACAGTGCTCAGGCCCTGAGTTCAAGCCCCCGGACTGGCAAAAAAGTCACCTCCAGGAGACAGACAGAGATGAGAGAGATGAGATAGAGATAGAGATAGAGATAAATATGAGATATAGACATACCTATATCTCTATATTTAGATATATATATTAATCTGTCTGTTTAGATACATAGACCTATATGTAAATATAGATATATTTACATATAAGATATCTATATACACCCAGATATAAAGATATATAGAGATCTCCATATACATATACATACCTAGATATAGAGATACAGAATATAGATATCCCCCTATCAATATAGATCTCTCTATATACATATCTTATGTGAAATGTGCTTTGTCTGAAATTAATATTTTTATTGCAGTAGTTTAGTTACATAGCATAATATTCTCTATATATTCAATCTATGTATGTTTTTGTATTTAAATGTCACTTCTTTTTCTTTTCCAGTCCTGGGCCTAGAACTCAGGGCCTGAACACTGACCCTGGCTTCTTTTTGATCAAGGCTAGCTAGCACTCTGCCACTTGAGCCACAGTGCCACTTCTGGCCATTTTCTATACATGTGGGTGCTGGGGAATCGAACCCAGGGCTTCATGAATATAAGGCAAGCACTCTTACCACTAGGCCATACTCCCAGCCCTAAATTTCACTTCTTAGACAGCATGAATTTGAGTCCTATTGTTTTGATCCACTCTGATAGTACTTGTCTTTTATTAGGTGTATTTAAAAGAATGGCATTTAGTACAGAAATAAAAAACAGTGACAAAAGTGGGAAAATTTTAAAAATAAAAAATAACAAAAATAAAAGAATGGCATTTCAATCATTATTGGTATAGTTAGATAGTTATCTTCTATATTTGTACTTTTCCGTTAATTGCTCTTGTGCTTTGTTCCTATTTGTCTTCCACATTTTTTTTCAGATTTTTTTTATTATAAAACTGATGTACAGAGAGGTTACAGTTTCATACGTTAGGCATTGGATACATATCTTGTACTGTTTGTTACCATGTCCCTCATACCCCCCTCCCCCCTCCCCCTTTCCCCCCCTGAGGTGTTCAGTTCACTTACACCAAACAGTTTTGCAAGTATTGCTTTTGTTGTTGTTTCTCTTATTTTACCCTTTGTCTCTCAATTTTGGTATTCCCTTTGAATTTCCTAATTCTAATTCCAGTACACACTGTTTCCCATACACTCACATAATATTACAGAGATAGTGTAGATACAATCACAAGAAGGTGATACACGAACATCATCAATTAGTAGAAACTACAGATACACATGGAATGTTGAAAGTAGTTACAACTGTGATATAACAATCATTTCCATAAAATGGAGTTCATTTCACTTAGCATCATCTTATGTGATCATAAGGGTATAGCTATTGGGCTCTAGTGATCCTCTGCTGTGACTTGCCTAAACCTGTGCTAATTATTCCCAATAAGGGAGACCATAGAGTCCATTCCATGTTTCTTTGGGTCTGGCTCACTTCACTTAGTATAATTTTTTCCAAGTCCTTCCATTTCCTTACAAATGGGGCATTGTCATTCTTTCTGATAGAGGCATAAAATTCCATTGTGTATATGTAACACATTTTCCTGATCCATTCGTCTACGGAGGGGCATCTGGGTTGGTTCCAGATTCTCGCTATGACAAATTGTGCTGCAATGAACATTGTTGTGCTGGTGGCATTACTGTGATCTTGTTTGTGGTTTTTTGGATACATACCCAAAAGTGGGGTTGCTGGGTCATAGGGGAGTTCTACACTTAGTCTTCTGAGGACTCTCCATACTGCTTGCCAGAGTGGCTGAACCAGTTTACATTCCCACCAACAATGAAGTGGGGTTCCCTTTTGGCCACATCCCCTCCAACAACTGTTATTGTTAGCTTTCTTGATATATGACATTCTTACTGGGGTGAGATGGAATCTCAAGGTTGTTTTGATTTGCATTTCCTTTATGGCCAGTAATGTAGAGCACTTTCTCATATGTCTCTTGGCCATTCTCATTTCCTCATCAGAGAAGTCTCTTTGTAGGTCTTTAGCCCACTTGATGAGTGGGCTATTAGTTCTTTGCGGTTTTGTTTTGGAGGAAGGTAATTTTTTTAGTTCTGCATATATTTTAGATATGAGGCCTTTGTCCATTGAATGGCCAGTAAAGATCTTCTCCCAGTCTGTGGGCTTTCTGTTTATCTTGCAAGCTATGTCCTTTGCTGTGCAGAAGCTCTGCAGTTTGATGCAGTCCCATTTGTCCAACCTTTCTTTGATTTGTAGCCTTTCTGGGTCTTTGTTAATGAAGTTCCGTCCTGTGCCCAGGAGCCCAAGTGTTTCTCCTACTTCTTCCTTTAGTGTTTTCAGGGTGTCTGTTTTGATTTCGAGGTCTTTAATCCATTTGGAATTGATTTTGGTGCAGGGTGATATATAAGGATCTAGTTTTAGTTTGTTGCATGTGTTGAGCCAGTTTTTCCAGCACAATTTGTTAAAGAGGCTATCTTACTTCCAAACTATTGTTTTAGCCCGTTTATCAAAGACTAAGTAGGTGTAGTTCTGTGGGTTCATTCCCGGGACTTCAATTCTGTTCCATTGGTCTTCAGTCCTCTTCCGGTGCCAATACCAAGCTGTTTTTATTACTATAGCTTTATAATATAGCTTGAAGTTGGGTATTGTAATTCCTCCAGCACTGTTCTTTCTGCTTAGGATTGTTTTTGCTATTCTAGGTCTTTTATTATTCCATATGAATTTCTGGATTGCTTCCTCTATTTCATCAAAAATGGTGTTGGGATATTAATGGGTATTGCATTGAATTTGTAGATAGCCTTTGGCAATATTGCCATTTTGATTATATTAATCCTCCCAATCCAGGAGCATGGGAGGTTTTTCCATTTCCTTAGTTCTGACTTAATTTCGTTTTTCAAAGTTTTAAACTTCTCCTCAAAGAGGTCTTTCACTTCTTTGATTAAGGTTATTCCTAGGTATTTTACGTTTTTGGAGGCTATTGCAAAGGGGGTTGCTTTCCTGATATCAGCCTCGGTCTTTGGGTCGTTAGCATACAGAAAGGCCATTTATTTTTGAGGGTTTATTTTATATCCTGCAACTTTGCCAAAGTTTTGGATCAGCATTAGTAGTTTCGGGGTAGAGTCTATGGGATTCTTTAGGTATAGGATCATGTCATCTGCGAAGAGAGAAAGTTTAACTTCATCTTTACCTACTTGGATCCCCTCTATATTTTCTTATTGCCTGATTGCTCTGGGTAGGAATTCTAGTACTATGTTGAAGAGCAGGGGAGAGAGTGGACATCCCTGCCTTGTTCCTGATTTTAAAGGAAATGGCTTTAGTTTTTCACCATTTAGAGTTATGCTTGCTGTTGGTTTGTCATAAACTGTCTTGATTATATTCAGGAATGTTCCCTAGAATCCCAGTTTTTCCAGGGCTTTTAGCATAAATGGGTGCTGGATTTTATCGAACGCTTTTTCCGCATCCAGAGATAAACCATGTGGTTCTTTACCTTGCTCCGGTTGATGTGGTGGATTACATTAATTGACTTGCGTATATTAAACCAACTTTGCATCCCTGGGATGAATCCAGTTTGATCGTGGTGTATGATTTTTTTGATGACCTGTTGAAGTCGATTGGCCAGAACTTTGTTGAGAATTTTTGCATCTATGTAAATCAGGGAGATCGGTCTATAGTCCTCTTTCCGTGATGAGTCCGTGCCTGGTTTTGGGATGAGGGTTATACTGGCTTCAAAGAATGAGTCTGGAAGTGAATGTTCTCTTTCAATTTCATTGAAGAGTTTGAGAAATATTGGTGTGAGTTCTGTTTTGAAGGTCTTGTAGAATTCTGCAGTGAATCCGTCTGGACCTGGGCTTTTCTTGGATGGGAGATCATTAATTGCCGTTTCTATTTCAATACTGGATATGGGTCTGTTTAGGAGGTTTAAATCTTCATGGTTCAGGTTGGGGATATGTATTTTTCCTAGGAAATCATCCATTTCTTCCCAGTTCTCGAATTTGTTGGCATAAAGGTTTGCAAACTAGCCCCTTATTATTTTCTGAATTTCGGTTATTTCTGTGGTGATGTTACCTGTTTTATCTCTTATCTTGTTTATTTGAGTGTGCTGCCTTTGTTTTTTGTCAGGTTTGCTAGGGGTCTGTCTATCTTGTTGATTTTTTTCAACGAACCAACTCTTTGTTTTGTTGATTCTTTTGATGGTTTTTTTTCGTCTCTAATTGATTTAATTCTGATTTGATTTTAATTATTTGCTTCCGTCTATTGATTTGGCATTTGGCTTGTTGTTCTCTCTCAAGGAAATTAAGGTGCTTCCTTTAAATTATTGAGTTGCTGTTTCTCCAGTTTGTTGAGGTATGCACTCAGAGATATAAATTTTCCTCTGAGTACTGCCTTTGCTGTGTCCCAAAGGAGCTGGTACTTTGTGTCCTCATCTTGGTTGAATTCCATAAACATTTGAATTTCCATTTTAATTTCTTCAATGACCCTCTGATGGTTCAGCAGTGTGTTGTTTAGTCTCCATGAATTGTAGCAATTTCTGTAGTGGCTGTTTGAGTTGAGCTCTAATTTTATTCCATTGTGGTCTGAGAGAATGCAGGGAATGTTTTTAATACTTCTGAATTTGTACAGATTTTCTTTGTGCCCTAAGATGTGATCTATTTTGGAGAATGTTCCATGTGCTGCTGAAAAGAATGTGTATTCTGTCCTTGCTGGGTGGAATATTCTGTAGATGTCGATTAAGTCTAGTTGGTCTATGCAGTTGTTTAGTTCTGTGGTTTCTTTGTTCAGTTTTTGGCATGGTGATCTGTCCAGAGGTGATAGTGGAGTGTTAAAGTCCCCAACTATCAATGTGTTTGGGTCTATGAGTGTTTTTAGAGCCAGTAGTGTTTGTTTGATGAAGTTGGGTGCTCCTGCATTTGGTGTGGAGATATTTAGAATGGTTATTTCTTCCTGTAGGAGAGATCCTTTTACTAGTATGTAGTAATCTTCTTTGTCTCTTCTTACCTTTTTTAATTTGAAGTCAATTTTGTCTGATACTAGGATTGCAACTCCAGCCTGCTTATGGGGAACATTTGCTTGATAGATTTGTTTCCAGCCTTTCACCTTTAGAAGATGTTTACTTTTGCTGGATAGATGTGTCTCTTGGAGGCAGCAGAAAGATGGATCTTGATTTTTGATCCAACTTATGAGCCTATGTCGTTTGATTGGAGAATTAAGTCCATTAATGTTGACAGTTAGGATTGAGAGATGATCGTTTGTTCCTTTCATTATCACTATCTTGTTTTAAGCTGTGTCTTCCCCTTTCTTGATCTGATGTTTACTAATTAGGGTTCATTTGTCTGTCTGTATTGGGATCTTGATTATTTTCCCTGTATAGTACATCTTTAAGGATTTTGTGTAAAGCTGGTTTGGTGGAGATATATTGTTTCAGTTTTTCCTTATTGTGGAAGACTTTTATTTGACCTTCGGCTATGAAGGAGAGTTTGGCGGGGTACAGAATTCTTGGTTGGTAGTTATTTTTATTTAGAGTTTGGTATACTTCATTCCAGGCTCTCCTTGCTTTCATGGTCTCTGCTGAGAAGTCTGGGGTAATTCTGATTGCTTTTCCTTTATATGTTATTGTTTTCTTTGCCCTAACAGCTTTGAGTATTTTTTCCTTGCACTCTGCTGAAGCTGTTTTGATCACAATGTGTCGGTGGGAAGTCCTATTCTGGTCTGGTCGATTTGGGGTTCTAAATGCTTCTTGTAACTGTATAGGCCTTTCCTTCTGGATATTTGGGAAGTTCTCAGCTAATATTCTGTTAAATAGGTTGCCTATGCCATTAACCTCTTTCTCCAAGTTTTCCTCAATACCTATTATCCTTAAATTGGGCTTCCTGATCGTGTCTTGAATCTCCTGTAGCGATCTGTTTTGTTGATTGGACTGGATTTGTATTGATTTTTGATCTTTCTCCATAGAATCTAAGGAATCTTCAGCTCCCAAGATTCGATCCTCTGCTTCAGTTAGTCGGGACTGTAGGCTAGCTACTTGATTTTGAATATCTTTTCCTTCTGACTTGTCTTTCCTGATGATTTCCATGTCATTTCTTAGGTCCTGTATGGACTTCTTTACTTCATTAATTTGGTTTTGATAGTTGTCTCTCAAATCTTTAAGCTGGGTAGCTATCTTTTCATTTGACTCTTGAAGTTCATTTATCTTTCTATTTGTGGATGCCATGCAATTCTCCATTAATTTTTGCTTTGCCTCCTCATGCTCTAACATAATTGACTGAAGAGATTCAAACTTTTCATTTATCATGTTTATCAGTAGACTTTGTAGAGCATTCTGGGGGTTCTCTTCTATGTCTTTGATTGACTGCTCTGCTTCCTGCTTGTTTTGAGTGGGGGATAAGACTTCATTGTTTGCCATCTTTCTTGTGTTTCTTCTGCCCATTTGAATTGGGAATGCCAGTCTACCAGCACCTGTGAGCACCGTTTAAGACCCAAAGCAGCCCTTACCAAGCACTGTTGTATAAATCTTACAAGATCAAAATTATATACAGATAATTTGTATACCTGTCTATAAAGTTAGATTTGGTGTTCCTAAAGAATACAATTTCAATATAACAACCGATCCTGGGCCCTGTATTCAGTAGTTACTTATTTACTGTTACAACCCTATACGCAATTCTTGTTTTTATATTAAGTTCTTTTAGGACTGGCTTTCTCTATGAACCCCTTTGATTCACTCATATTAAGCTGGGATACCCTCTATCCAATAACCAGGAGTCAATGGAACCTGGAGGTCCAGGCAGTAAGTCAGGAGGGTAAGTTGGAGGTAGTAAAGAGAATAGAGTAAAATGTATTGGGGGGGGGGTGGTGATTTTGGTTTAGTTTCAGTGACGTGGAAATGTGGAGAAGAGTAGAATTAGTAGAAAGAACAAGGTTAAAATGACAGACACTGGAGAGTTAGCAAAAAAGAGTGGAGGTATTATTCATAGGAAAGTAATTTTTAAAGAAAGAGAACGCAAAGAGAGAAGTAAAGTAAAAATACTGGAAGACAGATACACAAAACTGAGAAAAATTATTTTAAAAAGAAGAAAAAGTAAATAAAAAGAAAAAAAAAACAGAAAAGGAACAACCCAAACAAATAAACAAACAAAAAAAACTTGATAAAACAAACCGGTAAAAATGGAAAACAAACAAATAAAAAACAAACAAACAAAAAAAAACAACCAATGATGTTTCAGATGTGAAAAAATTAAAAAGAAAATTTAAAAAAAATGTTTAAAAAAATGTTTGAAAAGAAAAAGAAAGAAAAAAAAATGGAGTCCTCCTTGTTTGGGTGGTTTCTCCCCAGTCTCTGGTTTCCCTGCAGTGGTCTGCAGTCTATTTTCCTGATTGGCTGGTTTGACTTGATTTCAGTTTGCAAGGGGTGGATCTGTTCTGACCCTTCTCCCCTGTTGGTGCAATCCTGGGTCTCTGAGGTTCGCACAGCTTACAAGTGAGCCTTGGCATCCTCTGTAGATGGGGAGGTGAGCAGTCTCAGGAACTGTCGCTCCTCTGTCTGCTGTGGGGCTGCTGGCTTTGATGCCTGGATTTCAATAGGCTGTGGACTCAGCAGGGCGGGGCACCTCTGGCCTGTTTTGCTTGGCTGAGAGTTTCTTGCCTGAGGGAGGCGGTCTCCTTGGCATAGGTGGCTGTGGAATGCAGCTCCGTTTTGGGCTGGGAATTGGGCTTCCTCTGTGATGGGACCATTTATCTGTCCCAGGAACTGTTTGTTCCTCCCTCTGGTGTTTCCGTGCCGCCGGTAGCTGCTCGCAGCTTTTGCTTTAAATTTAGAAATTCCAGAGGGCAAGACGGGCACCTCTGGCTAAGCCGCGGCCCAGGACTCGCCTCCCACCAGGGCAGGGGCGTTCTCCTGGGCGGAGCTGGGTCTCACTGATTCCGGCCCTCCTGCTCTTTTCAAAGATGGCTTTTTTCACCTCGCTTTCCCCAGGCCCGCTTCAGTTCCAATCTGATCTGACCCAATGCCAGTGGCAAAGATGGCGCTTTGCTCTGGCGGTGGGGCCAGGGATGCCTTCCAGAAGCTGGTCTGTGGGCAGGAGTGAGAATATCTTTTGTGGGCTACTCACGCTGTCTCTGCGATGGCAGGTCGTCCGTGCTCAGCCGCCATCTGGAGTATTTCTCGCTTTAGCTGCGCAGAGTGCGGGTTGCTGTGCCGGGCGGTGTGCCCGTGCCGGCGCTGGCGCGGAGGCGGGACGCCGCCCGGAGCTCAAATCTGTGTTTTCAGATCAGCAAAGTCGATTTTTCCTTCCTGGTCAGAATCCCTGTACTGTTAGAACTTACTTTGGCTGTCTTTCTAGGAGTAAAAGTTTCTATGGGGTGAGAAAACTGCGATGTCAGAGGCAGCTCCGCTAGGGCTCTGCTTCTCCTCCGCCGTCTTCCTCTTCCACATTTTTTAATTTATTTATTTTTCTGTATATGTCAGTCCTGTGGCTTGAACTCAGGGCCTGGGTGTTTTTTTCTATGCTTTTGTGTCCAAAGCTAGTGCTTTACCACTTGAGCCACACCTCAATGTCTGGATTTTGCTGATTATTTGGAGGTAAGTCTTGGACTTTCCTACCTGGGATGACTTTGAACCACAATCCAGATCTCAGCCAGCTGAATAGCTTGGATTACAGGGATGAGTCACCTGCTTAAAATAACTTTTTAGCCATAATTTTTCCTTTTTTTCTAATACTGTTTCTTTATGCAGTACAGATTTACCACCCATATAATTTTTCTTGCCTCTGAAGAACACCTTTTAAAATTACTTGTGAGACAGACATACTGACATTATACCATTATTTTAGGTAAAAACCTATGTTCTTTTGAAATTCTTATTGTCTTTCAAATACTAGTTTCACTCTTTCCCATCTTACTTTTCTCTGTAATAATCCAATTGTGAAAAAATACACCTTTTCTTATTTTCCCATTCTTAGATATTCTTAGATATTCTCTTTCTTCCTTTTCTAACATCTCCCACCCCTTTCTCAGTTTTGGTAGTTTCTATTTTTATATCCTCATAATCAGATTTTTTTCCTCTGATGTATTTAGTATATTACTAAGCTCATAATTTTTTTCCATTTCTTTATTGCCAAAATGATGTTCAGAGAAGTTACAATTTCATACATAAGGCAGTGAGTACACTTCTTATCTAACTTGTTACCTCCTCCCTCATCATTTTTCATTACAAACAATATTAATTTTTTTGCTAGTTCTGGGTCTTTAACTCACGTTTGAGCTCTGTCCCTGAATATTTTTTGCTCAAGGCTAGTGCTCTACCACTTGGCCCCAGCTCTGTTTCTGGCTTTTTTTTTTATTGTATATTGGAGATAAGGTTCTCAAAGAGTTTCCTGCCTAGATTAGCTTTGAACTGTGATACTTTGAGCTCAGCCTCCAGAGCAACTAGAAATACAGAAATACACTTTGTCTGGCTAACAGTATGTGTTTGTAGTCCTGTGATTTATCCTCAGGACTCTATACCTGCTAAACAGGTGCTTTACCAGTTCAACTATGCCTTTAGCCCCTTTTTCCTGTATTTGAGACTGGGGCTCAATTTTTAGCTAGACTGGCCTGGACAATCATCCTCATATTTTGCTTCTTACCATTGCTCCATGGCCAGTGGTTTATTTACTCATTGTTGCTTTTTAAATTTTCACTTTATTTTTTTGCTGATCAGATGGAATCTTGCAAACTTTTTTTTATTTCAAATTTTTATTATCAAACTGATGTACAGAGAGGTTACAGTTTCATACGTTAGGCACTGGATACATTACTTGTACTGTTACCTCGTCCCTCATACCCCTCCTCCCCCTTTCCCTTTCCCCCCATGAGGTGTTCCATTCACTTAGACCATACTGTTTTGCAAGTATTCTTACAAACTTTTGTTTGGCTGGGATTTCTATCCTCTTAGTCTCAGTTTCCCAAATAACTGGAATGAGAGGACACCACCATGCTCAGATAGGATCTCATTAATTTTTTGCCCAGCCTGGCACAGAGCAACAATCCTTCTGATCTTGCAGTGCCATTGTACCTGGCTTTGATACATTTGTTGTTGTTTTGCTGGTCCTGGGATTTGAACTCAGGGCCTGGGTACTATCCCTGAGCTGCTTCTGCTTAAGGCTAGTGTCCCACCATTTAAGCCACATCTCCACTTTTGGATTTTTTGGTGGTTTACTGGAGATAAGAGTCTCAAAGACTTTCCTGCCTAGGCTGGTTTTGAACCACAGTCTTCAGATCTCAGCCTCCTGATAGCTAATATTAAAAATATGAGCCACCAGCACTTTGTTGTAGCTGTATTTTTAATTGAAATGTTTGTTTCTGTTTCTTTTGAAGTTTTCGGTATGTCTATAGTCTTGTGTATTTTCTTTTCATCAGTACATTTAATGTTTTATCATGGTTGTTTTAAATTTATAATCCCATAATCCAACAACTATGTAATATCTGACTTTCCTTTTGATTCCTGCTCTATCTCTCTTCAATTTTTGATTTATATACCAATAAATATACTAATCTCGTAGTTATTTTAAAGACCTGTACATGATATTCTGGCAAATAGATGCAAGTCAGGTTTGGAAGAAAGGGCAGTACATTCTGTAGTCTTATGACTAGGCCTTATGTTTTCATAAGCCTGCATCCTTTGCTATGATCTTCAGAAATCCTTGCAGTTCTTCTCCTTCTTAGTTGAGACTAAATGGGTAATGAGAGTTGATTTTTGCTACTTATTGTCTCCTACACAGAACGCTGAGTAGGGTGAAGTTGGTATTTTCATAATATTAGAATCTGATAAATTTCTAATAGGTTAGGATCTTTATTTGTTTACTGTAGCTATAAAAGAGTATTTCAAATTATTTATTTATAAGCAGCACAATTTCGCTTGGCCCACATTTTTGGAGGTTAGTCCAAGTGCATGGCAAGTGCATGGAAAGGGCTTCATTTTACCTCATTCTGTGATTGAAGGTGGAAGGGCAAGTGAGCAGGCCATCCACAGAGAGAAAAAGAGCTAAACTACCTTTTATAAGGAGTTCTTTCCTGCAATAACTAATCCATTCTTGTGATGATAGCTTTGATCCATTTATGAGGATAGGGCCGTCTCATCACAATCATAATTAAATTTCAATGTGAGCTTTAGAAGGGACAATCAAATAATGGACTCTGGTAAATTTAGTTCTCTGTCTTCCTCCTTTGTTCCCTCCCTTTTTCTTTCTCTCTTTCTCCCTTCCTCCCTCCCTCCCTTTCTCTCTCATCCCACTCTCCCTGTCTCCTTCTCTCCAGCTTTTCTTCCATTTTAAAATCCAACTTTGTATCAAAGCTAGCTATACCAAAAGGGAATAAAGTTCTCAGAGGAATACTATTAAGAAAGATTGAAATGCCAGTGAGCCATTTTCACATGCAGGGCTAACAATCATCTTTATGCTCACAAAGACTTCATATCATATGAAATATTAGAATATGGAGAATCATTTCTAATGCTTCTGAGATATTAAGATGTGAAAATAATTCTGGGGAAAATCACACAAGCCAGCTAATTACTCTACGTGATGAACATGAGCATACCTAGGTATTAGCCTCAGCTCTGTTGTACTTTGGATTTTGAAAGGCCCTGAAAAAAATCCATGTGTGAAAAACTTAGTTTTCAACTTTGTGCTATGGGGATATAGTGGAAACTTCAAGAGGTAATGTCAAGTGGGGCTCTTGTAATCAGGTGTGTGCCTCCTAAGGATATTGTTGAGCTTTTGTCCTTTTCTTCCCCACTTTTTGGCCATGAGGTAAGCAGCTTTGTTCTGATACATGCTCTCCTCTATTTTGTGTTACCTTGCCATAAGCTCAAGAACAGTTAGGCTAACTGGTTGTGGGCTAAAGCCACCAATATTGTGAGCCATAAATAAAGTTTTTCTGTTTATAAATTGAGTTTATGAAGTGTTATGAAGTATTTGTTACAGTAATACACAAGCCTCTACATACATACACACACACACACACACAGATATGCACACACATAGAGCCTATCATAGCAGATGATGAGCTAGGAACCCAATAGGGATGCAAGAAGTAGATCGACTAATTTACAAAGACTTTAAAATGCTGACATTGTCATTTGATCAGCTTTCTAGTTCACAGGTAGTTTTAAATGAATAGCTATATTTGTCCTATTCACTTTTTATTTCTTATGTTCTCACTGTAATAGTTTAATAGGAATTCCTTTTGGTCCATTCAAGCATTATTTTAAGTCATGGTACAATGTATGATTTCCACATGTTGGTTGTAGTAACAGAAAGAGGAATGAAATACTTAGAATACTTTTAGAATCAAATTGAACTCTATTTGTCATCTAGATTGAATTCTACAGAGGATAATCAGCATTTATTAAGACCTTTACAGACATCCAAGTTGGAATGCTGAAATTGTAGAACCAGGAAGGAAAGCCATATTGAATAGCTATTGGAAAACAATTTTCATATACTACCCTACATTCAGAGAAATAAAAGTTTAGAGTGAACAATGTAATATTAAGCTTTATAGAAAGACTATCTTGTACAATTTTCTGTCAGGAACGAAAAAGTATGTTTTAAGTTTTGTATTTAATTACACATCCATTCAGCTTCTCACATTGCTTGATGAATCCTTAACATTTATTGAGGAAAATTTTTTTTCTCCACAAAGAACTTGAACTTCTTTTATGTGCATAGTGACCTTTCTGAATGGAGCAAAAATGTGCCTCAAGAACTACAAAAGCAATATTTGCAAAACTGTGTGGTGTAAGTGAACTGAACTCCTCAGGGGGGGAAAGGGTAAGGGGGAGGGGGGAGGGAGGTATGAGGGACAAGGTTACAAACAGTACAAGAAATGTATCCAATGCCTAATGTATGAAACTGTAACCTCTCTGTACATCAGTTTGATAATAAAAATTTGGAAAAAAAAAGAAATACTATAACCAGAGATATTTCTGGTAAGGTCTTTTAGTTCTGTTTGAGTGTAATAGTTACTTTCTTGTGACATAACTAAATATTTAAAAGGAACAATTTAAGAAATGGAAATTTTATTTTAGTTTACAATTTCACAAGGTTCAATACATGGTTACTTGGCCTCATATAGTTTGGACAAAATATGGTGGTGGCAGGAGAATGTGGCAGCAAATATCTGTTTACCTCATGGAAGAGAGGAAGCAAGGAAACCAGAGGGGTGACAGACAAGTTGCTTTAAGCACTGTCCTCAGAGCAATCTGCTTCCTCCAGCTAAGCCTCCTGAAGTTTCTAGAACTTCCCCAGAGAGTGCCACCAGTGGCGATCAATCTTTAAAACCCTGGCCTGTGGGAAATATTTCATGTTTTAACCATAGCATGTGGAAGAAATTTCTTTATAAAAGGGAACTGTAGCCTTCAGAAACACTTACTTGTGGATATAGTACTTAATGCATTGTACAAAATAGATGTGTTTTTATTCCTGATGTATTTTTAAAGGAAAATAAGCAAAATTCAGTGGTTTCAGTGTTTTATAACTATATTTTGATTATAGATTTCTAACAGGCTCTATTTATTTAAATAGAAAAAGAGGTTGTATATTAATAATGATATTGAAGTTAGGGTTTATAAAATAAGATTAGTTGGCTTATACTATAAAGAAAAATGAACCAATTCTCTACCAGCTCTTCCCCTAGATGGGAGAAAACAAATATTTGAAGAATATAAATGAAAGAAAACATTTTTAATGTGTCAATAACAATTTTAGGTAAGCACATCTCCATTTGATACCCTTCTTATTCAGTCCTCTTCCTCAATGTTGAAGCTAGATCTATAGATCTAGCTTTCAAATATGAGAGAAAGCATGTGAGCATGTGCCATTTGTCTCTCTGAGTTTGGCTCACCTCACTTAACATGATTTGTTCTAGGTCTATCCATTTCCCTGCAAATGAAATATTATTCTTTCTAATGGATGAATAACATTCAACTGTGTGTGTGAACCACATTTGTGGATCCACTCATCTATTGTAGGGCATCTGGGCTTTTCTCATAACTTGGCTTTTGTGAATAGTATACCAATGAACACAGATGAGCAGATGTCTTTATTGTATTCTGACTTGTTATGTTCGGAGTAGATGCCAAAGTGCTAAACCAATGTATTAAATTTCAGTATTTTGTGGTGGTCAGTAAGTTTCTTGTTATAAATTTGTCTTGTTTCTCTCTACTTTCCTTCCATGTTTCTGTTAATGTCTTTCTTCCTTGTCTTTTGAAAAAATCTTTCTGAAGGAATCAGAAGTCAATGCAAAATTACAAATGAAGTTAGAAATAAATGATGGAAGTATCTAGATATATTTGAGTCATTGATTTTAGTTTAGTTTATATATTGTTTTGCTTTTAAAATCAACTTTGTGCGTGTTGAAAATTATTGTTTGAAGTAACATATATGCAGTAAGGTGCAAAAATGTGCTGGATTTAAGTGTGGAGCCCAGTTAATTTTTGCATATATATATGCTTCAAATAATAGTACACAAGATTTTTAGCATCCAAAGGCATTTCCAATTCTGCCGTTTTGCAGTCTTCATTGCCCCAGAGATAACAAATAACTAGTTTTTTGTCTTAGCTAGATAGGACTGGTATACCACAATACTATACATTGGGTATACCAACAGATCTTTGTGCCAGCTAAGAAATCTAAAGTGTCTAAGATCAAAGTGCTGTATCAGCTGGGTATCTGATAAAAGTTATCATCTGATGTAGAAAATTGTATGGTGAGAGAAGTAGGGGAGAGCAATATTTTCATACCTTTAAAATATATTTGTACTAAGGGTTGAAGTCAGACCTTCATGCTTTTCAGGCAGATGCTCTACCACTGAACCCATTCCCTCAAACTTTTTTTTGCCTTGGTTATTTTCTGAAATAGAACCTTGCTGTGGCTATCAGAATATTTATACTTCTTAAAAAATTAATTTTCTTGTCAAATTAATGTACAGAGGAGTTACAGTTACATATATAAGGTGATGAGTACCTTTCTTGTCAAACATTGTTACCCCCTCTCTTGTTTTCTTTGACATCCTTGCCTCCCACAAGTTGTAAAGCTCTTTTCCAACATATTGCCTTGTGAATATCGCTGTTGTATTGGTTTGCCCTTTGTCCTATGTCTCACCATTTTGTTGTTGCCCTTCCTTTCCCCAACTCAGATCCTTCTTATTGTAGTTGGGAAGACATGTATGCCTTATCATGCCCAAATTTTTATATTGAGATAAGGTCTTGAGAATTTTTTTCCTGTGCTTGTCCTGGAACCATAATCCTGGCCATCTCAGCCTCCCACATATTTGGAATGACGGACATGAACCACTAAGCTTAGCATCTTTTCCATTTGAGATGAAGTTCTTGCAAAGTTGTTCTTCTGGGCTAGCTTGAAATGTATTCCTTTCAGTTTCTTCAGTTTCTTTCTTCAGACTAGCTAGGATTACAAGTTTAAGACACTGGCACCTGTGTCTACCTTTTCTCTTCTTTTTTGTTTGTGCTAGTACTAGGGCTTGAATTTAGGACCTATATTCTCACTCAGCCTTTTTTTTTTTTTTTTTTTTTTTGCTGATGGCTAGCACTTTGCCACTGGAGTCACACCCCATTTGGGACTTTTTTTTATTTAATTGAGATAACAATCCCATTCCTAGGATTTGTCTGCCTGATCTGACTTTTAACTGATATCAACTAATCTTAACCTTCTGAGTAGCTAGGATTATGAGCATGAGCCACCAGCATCTGGATTTTGTCTTCTTCTTTTCTTTTATCTGTTTATGTGGTGCTGAGGAATCTAACCCAGGGCTTTGTGCATTCTAAGCAAGCACTCTACCACTAAGCCACATTCCCAGCCCCTTTTGTCACTTCTTATAATGGCACTAATCCCACTGTGAGGACCCTACCCTCATGTCATCTATGCTTAATTTCCATCCAAGGCAACATTTCAAAATTCCAATGCACAGGACATAAAATTGTCAGCATATAAAATTTGAGTGGAGACACAATTCAGTCCATAGCACATTCTTAGTTCTCAAGCCACTAAAATACTTGTGTTTCTTTTTGGACAGTGAAATTGTATACTATTTGTTTAGAGTGTCTGACTTACTTCATTCAACAGTATACTTCTGAGTTTTTCATCAGTATTGTTTGCATTAAGGATATGTTCTGTTTCTCATTTTTGTATACATGTTGAGGCTTGTTTATAATATAAATAGAGCTACTTTACATACAATGAATATCATTAGACATTTTCACCAATATATTTCCTTATTTTTCTTAGGTATATAGCCAAATTTAGGACTACTTAGTTATGTGTGTGTGTGTGTGTGTGTGTGTGTGTGTGTGTGTGTGTGTGTGTGCACATTCCAGTCCTGGGGTTTGAACTCAAGGCCCGGATGCCTAGCACTCTACCACTTGAGTCACAGTTCCACTTCCTGCAAAAAAGCAGAATTTAAAATATGTTACAATCTTTGCCTTTAAAATTGAGGGTTTTTTTTTTCATTTTCTTCATAAAATTACTACTACACTGTTTTTTTTTTTAAATTGTGCTGGTCCTAGGGCTTGAACTCAAAGCTTGGGTACTAGTGCTCTACCAGTCCAGTTATGGCTTTTCTGGTGATTATTGGAGATTAGCGTCTCATGGACTTTCTTGCATGGGCAGGTTTTGAATGTGATACTCAGATCTCAGCCTCCTGAGTAGCCAGGATTACAGATGTGAGCCCCTGATACTGGGCATTAAATTTTTTAAATATATATCCTTACTTGTTTCTGTGGATATTTTTTAGTTTCTTTATATCCTCCCCCCTCCTTTTCTGCCAGTCCTGGGACTTGAACTCAGAGTCTGGGTTCTGTTCTAAGCCCTGAACTTCTTATGCTCAAGGCCATCAACCCACCACTTGAGCTACAGCTCTACTCCTGGCTTTTTTGGTATCTTATTGGAGATAAGAGTCTCAGACTTTCCTGCTCCCACTCATTGTGGACAGTGATGCCCAGATCTCAGATTCCCAAGTAGTTAGGATTACAGGCATGAACCACTGTCTCTGGTCTCTCATTCTCCTTTTTATGGGAGGCATTTGGATTTAAATTTAGAACTTTGTACTTACTAGGTACATGTTTGACCATGTGAGCCATACTCCCAGCCCTGTTTCCTTATTTATTATTATTGTTATCTTTTTTTTTTTTTTGTCAGTCCTGGGCTTGGACTCAGGGCCTGAGCACTGTCCCTGGCTTCTCTTTGCTCAAGGCTAGCACTCTGCCACTTGAGCCACAGCGCCACTTCTGGCCATTTTCTATATATGTGGTGCTGGGGAATTGAACACAGGGCTTCATGTATAGGAGGCAAGAACTCTTGCCACTAGCCCATATTCCCAGCCCTATTTATTATTATTATTGTCAGTTGTGGGGCTTGAATTCAGGGTCAGAATTCACTTGAATTCACTGTCTCTGAGCCTCTTTATGGTCAATGCTAGTGCTCTACCACTTGAGCCACATACCACTTCTGGTTTTTGAATGGATAATTGGAGATAAGAGTCTCATAGGGCCTTTCCTCCCTGGATTCAAACCAAGGTCCTCAGATCTCAGCCTCCTGGGTAGCTAGGATTACAGACATGAGCCACTGGTTCCCAGCTTAATTATTTTTTTAAATAGGGCCCCATGGATGGCTTGGCTAGAGATCTTATTTATACTTCCTGCATATCTGGACAAAGAGGTATGGGTTAAGTAGGCCCATCTTTCATTGTTTGAGATGAGCTCTTATGAACATTTTTACCTAAACTGATCTTGAATTTAATCCTGATTGCCACCTCCTTGAGTAGCTAGGATTGCAGGTATGAGCCACCATATCTGCCTTATTTTTTTTTTGCTGTTTAAAATACATTTTTCACACATCCTTTCCTCTACTGGTGTGTGTATTCTGTTGTTTTGGTGATTATTGCAGAAATTTAACTTTAAGTAGATGATTTTTATGAAGTAATTAATAGAAAAATTAAAAATAAAACTTTTTTAAAACTTGAAACTTCAGGTTTCTTTTAAAGCTTCAGTCAGCCTTTTCTTAATGTAAATGCTGTTTTTTCGATTACTTTTACAATGACTCAAATTTGACATTTTAACTTCATACAGAAAAAATATATCTATATAGTTCTTACAGTAAACATTCAAAAGATCCCACATTTGTTTCACATTTTGATCATTCCTTAACTTAAACCTCAGATCATATTTCTGTCATTGTTTTGTTTTTCTTGAAATCTCCTCAGGATATTCTCTTAGTGAAGTTCTGGAGACTAGCAATTTGGAAATTTTCCATATCCTATCCATAGCACTTCTCTTAGATCCAACTTAGTGGACATATGGAATTGCACAATTACCTCTCTAACAGGATATCTTTGTATAAGTGCTTTTGATAGGGATTCAGATGTTGCCATTTCTTCTGGGTAGAAGCCACTGATAAATCACCAGATAATGACATTTATAAAACAACCATTTTTTTGTGGTCCAGGTAAAATGATTGGCACGTCTAAAATACATATGAATTTGATCTCTTCTACCTCTGAACTGAGTCTTTGAGTTGAGGACACCAAAAATGAATTCATGATTGCAGAGTTCGAGGTTTAGTATGGTATTTCTCCATAACTTTTCTTCCTGCAAATGATTGTCTTTTTTATCTGGAGTTTTCTATTACCCCATATGTACTTTTGAATTGCTTCTGTACATCACTGAAGAATGTTGTTGATATTTTGATGGTTATTGCATTTAATTTGTAGAGCTTTGGATAGTATTGTCATTTTCATGATATTAATCCTTCCAATTCAGTAACATGGGAAGTTTTTTTCCCATTTCCTTAAATCTGTTTCACTTCCCCTTTTCAAGTTTTCATCATAGAGGTCCTTCACATCTTTGATTAAGTTAATTCCTATGTTTTTTTCTTGAAGCTATTACAAATGGAGTTGCTTTCTTTAATTCAGCCTCATTCTTCAAATTGTTGGCATGCAGAAAACCTATTTGTATTTTTTCTTTCTGATTTTTATTTTATTTCTTTATTGTCAAAGTGAAGTACATAATGGTTACAGTTTCATATGTAAGGTGTAAGGCAGTGAGTACTTTTCTTATCCAAGTTCTTACCTCCCCCGTAGTTTCCCCCCTCCCCATTTCCCACTCCCTCTTCAAGTTGTACAGTGTTTTGTTTAACACAATATAGTTTTGTAAGTATTACTGTTGCACTGGCTTTTTATCCTTTGTCTCTAATTTTATACCATAATACTTTTCAAAAGTTTCAGATCAGCTCACGTAATTTGAGAGAGGAGTCGATGGGGTTCTTTAAATGCAGACTCATATCGTCTGCAAAGAGGGACAGTTTTGCTGCTTCTTTCCCTATTTTTATCCCTTTTATGTTTGTCTCTTGCCTTATTGCTCTAGCTAGGAATTTCAGAACTATATGGAGTAGGAGTGGAAAGAGCAGACATCCTTGTATCATTCCTGATTTTAGAGAAAATGGTTTTAACTTTTTCACCATTAACTATAAGGCTGGCTGTAGGTTTGTTTACATTTATTTTTATAATAGATTTATTAATTTATTTTAAATCTACCGTTTTATTTTATTTGTGGAAATCTCAAATGAATTTCCAGTATTCATCACTCAGATGAAATAATTGTTAATATGTAAATAAAATAGTTAATCAACCCTATGCATTTATCTCTCATCT
This sequence comes from Perognathus longimembris pacificus, assembly GCF_023159225.1. Taxonomy (NCBI): domain Eukaryota; kingdom Metazoa; phylum Chordata; class Mammalia; order Rodentia; family Heteromyidae; genus Perognathus; species Perognathus longimembris. The sequence goes on along the minus strand of NC_063188.1, from coordinate 52,091,007 downwards.
TCTTTTTTTTTGGGGGGGGGGCAAATTCCAGCTATCTCAGCACTTTAATGTTATTTCAGTATGTATAGGTTTAGTTACCCTAATACAAAAAATGACATGTACCAGAGCTGAAACTTTTCTTTTGGTTTTTTGTTTTGTTTTGTTGTTGTTGATTTTTTTTTTTTCCAGTCCTGGGAACTCAGGGCCTGAGCACTGTCCCTGGTATCTTTTTGCTCAAGGCTAGCACTCTACGACTTGAGCCACAGCACACCATTTGGGGCTTTTTCTATATATGTGGTGCTGGAAGAATCAAACCCTGGGCTTCATGTATGCGAAGCAAGCACTCTTGCCACTATGCCATATTCCCAACCCCCAAACTGAAACTTTTTGACCATTTATTTGATCCTCAAAATTTTTTATATTGGAGAGCAATTTAGATTTCAAGTTTTTGTATTAAACATTCTCAGATGGATTAAATCTATTCAAACACTGTAAAATCTAAAACAATACCAAATCTAAAATGCTTCTGGTCACAAGCAATAAGAGAACAGATAATTAACCTGTATCTCTAAAAGATGGATGCTAAATATTAAAAATACCATATCATTCTACCTAAGATTATCACTAATTACACACACACACACACACACACACACACACACACACACACACATACACATATTTGCCAGTCCTGGAGCTTGAACTCATGACCTGGGCACTGTCCCTGAGCCTGTTTGGCCCAAGGCTAGTGTTCTACCATTTGACTTGAACTCTGGTGCCACTTGTGCCTTTTTCTGAGTAGTTTATTGGAGGTAAGAGTCTCATGGAATTTCCTGCCAAGGCTGAATTTGAACCACAATTCTCAGATGTCAGCTCACTGAGGTCACTAGGATTATAGGTGTGAGCCACTGGCACGGGGCTTTATTATATTTTAAGATATGCGTTCACTTTCACATTTTACCAATCATCTTACAAAACTTTTTAAATTTAATTTTTATTGTCAAGGTGCTGTATAGAAGGGTTACTACATAAGGTAGTAAAGTACATTTCTTGTCCAACTTGTTAGCTTCTCCCTCATTTTTTCCCACCTTCCCTGCTCCCCAGTCGCACCCCCCCTGTGTTGTACAATTAATTTCCAACATATTGTCTTGTTGAATATTGCTGTTGCATTGGTTTGCTTTTTATCCTTTGTCTCACCATTTTGATGTTCCCCTTCCCTTATCCAGATAAACATGTATACAATACCCAAAGTACCAAAATCAAATACAATGACAACAGAGGCTAAAACATAACTAGTTTCATTTATTTTAAATAGGGATCCAAATAAAGTCCATGTATTATAGTTGGTTAATATTTCTCTTTAAGTGTTTAAAAAATTTCTCTGCTCTCCATTTCTTTATTTTTCTATTTTAATTTAGTGTTGTTGAAGAATCTATATTGTATCCATATAGAATCTTTTAGCATGTTCATTTTTCCTACATACTGGTCATATAGAAGACAGACTATAAGTCTGTAATTTTAAAAAAGCTTTAGATTTTTTTCATTTCTTTATTGTCAAAGTGATGTACAGAGGTGTTACAGTTTCATACGTAAGGCAGTGAGTACATTTCTTATGAACACATTTCTTATTCAACTTGTTACCTCCTCCTCATTTCCCCCGCCTCCTCCCTCCCCATTTCCCTCTCCCCCATGAGTTGCACACTTGGTTTACACCATATAGTTTTGTAAGTATCTGCTGCATTAGTTTGTCTTTTTATCCTTTGTCTCTTGATTTTGGTATTCCCTTTCCCTTCCCTAGTTCCAATATACATATACACAATATCCAGGGTACTAAAATCAGTTACAGTGATAGCAGGGGTAAAACTACAGGAAAGAAATGCAAAAGAAAAAGGGCATAATTTCACATGGCATGTTGAAAATAACAACAATGATATATATACCACTTGTTCCCATAACTTGGAGTTCATTTGTCTTATCATCATCTTATGTGTGCATATCGACATATGTATTGAGCTATTGTGATCTGCTGGGACTATCCTAGACATGTACTAATTATTCCATAGAGTCTGTGTTTCTTTGGGTCTGGCTCACTTCACTTAGTATGATTTTTTCCAAGTCCTTCCATTTTCTTACGAATGGGGCAATGTCATTCTTTTTTATAGAAACATAGAACTCCATTGTGTATATGTACCACTTTTTTTGATCCACTGTAAGTTCTGAGGCAAGACATCATTTTTGAATATCAAATTGTCACATTTAGAATTCTTGAAAACCCAAACTTTTATTAGGTAAATTATGTAGACTAAATCTCTAATTAGATAGTTTGAGGGGAAATACTGTGGATCAATTTACTTTTAAATTATTTTCTTGTTACTATGAAATTGATTTATTATGATATTTATAAGACTTTCTAAGCAGTGACTAAATTATTAAGATAATATGGTCTAGTGGAAAGGACTTATACTGTTAGTAAAAACTTATGCCACCTTGGATCTGTTATTTATCCTTCTGAGCTTGGTTCTACTGCCTATAAAATGAGGTAATGTAATATTTTGTGGAGATTGAGATACTATCTCTAGAACTATCAACCATCTACTTACCTAGTATAGAGTGTTTTGCTACAAAAAGACAAATATACATTTACACATGAACTCTGCTTCTAAATTTCTCCTTTAACTAAGAGCTATAATGTATATATTCTGTATAAAGGCTTTACTTTACGGAATACAAGCTGGCCTACATCCCATAGACTTTCTTAACTCAGTAGTGCATCTATAGCAGTTTGACCTTTTCTTTCCAAACAGTTTGTTTTGTTTGCCCTGGTGATCAACCTCTTTTAGTAGAAAGGAAATCAAGGCTCAGAATAGTAACTGAATTTCTAAGGTAACACAATGAAACTGAGATCAGAACAGAGGCTTTATGAGCCAAGATTTTTCTATTCCTTGCATTTCATTGACTAAATGAGATTGTACAGATGAGAACACAATACTCAACTTTCTCAGGAAAAATCTCATTTGTATGCTAGTGTCATACATATTGGATTTGAACAGAGATAAAGAAGGTTTTTTGTGATTTTGTGCAAGTATAAGAAACAGAGACAAAAGTAGTATCAGCCAGCTCTGTTAAAATGACATCAGGCAGCATTATGCATTTTCTGTTTCTGGGAACTCAAAATACTGTAACAATCATTAAACAAATTTGTCAACACATGGAATTTTGCTTACAAGTTGTTAAAAATATTTTACACAGTATTTGCCAAGTGCTAACTTGTATGTCTGCATTTCTTGCTATAGAATTTGAAAAATTAGTAAGTAGCAAAAATGTTAAATCATAGTAATATGAAGTAGGGAAATGTCAGGGCATACATGGAGGACTAAATGAGTGAAATGTGCATTTTGAAATGTCAAATGTTATTTGTAGACTGATAAAATTTTAGTGCATGATTAATAATATTTACAGAAAATTTGATTAATACATTAATAACTGGAAAATGACAAATGAGCAGGCACAATGCAGAAACGTTGGAATGGGAATTATACTTATCAGCTAGAAAAGAGTTCAGTGCATTAGGACAAAGATGAAAAGTGAAAAAATATAAGCTATATTTTCAGAGTAGAGATCACTGCTTGCTTCAATTAATCTAGAACTGCTAGTAGTAAAGCATATGTTTTCATATTATACTATACTGAGATATTAGTAATAATTATTTTCTTTCCAAACAAGGGCACTCTTTTTTTGGATAACAGTGTTGTCAGAGACTACAGTAAGTATGCATAGCAATTCCTTGATTTTGCCCATATTTTTGCCAATATTGAGTTTATTTGCATTAGAAGTTTTGCCTCCATGTCCCAGGAGAGCAATCTTTTTACTTTTGGTTAATTGCATCTAGATTGAGCCATTTTTATTTTAAGTGGTTATGTCAATGTAGTATGGATCACAACCCCTTTATCTCTGGGGCAATTTTTTCCACTCACTGAAAAGGATGTAGTTTATTGAACTATGAGAACACTACTTCTCATTTAAAGATCATACATCTTAGTGAATTATTTTTCATTAGCCAGCAGTTGAAATAGGTTGCACATAATAAATATTGCATTGGCGTAAAGATGGGTGACTAGCAAAACAGATTCTTAGAATGTCACAGAGTTCAAAGAGGTATTAACCTGCTTATTTTAAGAATCAAATACTGAGGCTTGGATGATTCAAATAAATTAGCAGATTGTTATTGGTAGAGCTTAATTTAAAACTGAGATTTCTGACTTCTAGTACCTTATAAACGACATCCATTCTGATTTTTTTGATAAATTTGATTAGTAGAGTATGAAATTAGGCAAATATCAGGTTGTTTAAATAATTCTTCTGGAATAAAACATAATTCCATATGCTTTCATTTGGTATAAAATTAATTTTTTTCCAAACAAAATAAAGGCTTTTTTAAGTAGACAGTGGTTCACATCCGTAATCCTAGGTACTCAGGAGATTGAGATCTGAGGATCACAGTTCAAAACCAGCCAAGGTAGAAAAGTCCTTGAGACTCTTATCTACAATTAAGCACACACAAAAAAGCCAGAAGTGGCTCTGTGGCTCAAGTGATAGAGTGCTAGCTCTGAGCAAAAGAAACTCAGGGAGTGGTGCCCAGGCCCTGAGTTCAAGCCCCAGGACCAGAAAGGAAGGAAGGAAGGAAGGAAAGAAAGAAAGAAAGAAAGAAAGAAAGAAAGAAAGAAAGAAAGAAAGAAAGAAAGAAAGAAAGAAAGAAAGAAAGAAGAGAAAGAAAGAAAGAAAGAAAGGAGGGAAGGAAGGAAGGAAGGAGGGAGGGAAGGAAGGAAGGAAGGAAGGAAGGAAGGAAGGAGAGAGAGAAAGAAAGAGAGAGAGAAAGAAAGAAAGAATTGATTTTAAAGTAGAATTACATTTTGAGCCTGCAGTCTCACTGATAGGAAATGAAATTAGCATATTGAAAAAATACTTGTACTCTCAGAATATAGGATCAATATAAATGCTCAGCAATGGGCGAATGCTCAGCACTGGGTGAATGGGTAATGAAACTGTAATATTTGTGCACAAGGGAATTATATTCCACCAGAAAACACATGATCTTGTCATTTTCAATAGCATGGATGGATCTGGGAGACAGTATGGAAAAATATATATGTATGTATACATATATATTTCTTTTGTTAAAGCAGTATGATTAGTATCTGTCAGTTGTACAAGGGGTTTCATTTTGACATGTCCAGATAGCTTACAATAAAATTTATCAGATTAACTGCTTCATTCCTCTCCCTCATCACTACTTTCAATTCTAAGAACGATCTCAGCAGTTTTGATTGTTCTATTTTTACACATTTACTTAATGTATCTGAACAATATTCACTCTCTATTACCTTCTCCACTCACCTCTTTACTCCCACAAACACCCTTGCCTTCAACAGTATTTGTATTACATCCTGTCATTTATTATTTCAAGTGTATATCAATTGTTCAGAGAAAATTTATTAATCAGATAGAGCGTGTTAAGTTATATTCTCTACCCTTATTACTCAATGGTTTTCAGTGAATCTAACTGTACCATCTTCATACCCAGATACATTGGCATTGGTCACCTCTTTGATTCTCTTTTCCTCTCCACTTCACCTGTTTTACAATTAAAAAGATGGGTTATACATACAGTTTCAGCCTGAATACTATTCCATTTAACATGTGCACCACATTTTCTTAATGGATGCATAAATCGTCAGGCATCTGGAAAGTTTGTATAGATTAGCTACAATAAATGGTGTTGCAATAAATGATAGTGTTACCCTGAGATGGTAACACTGGCTGTAGGGGAGTTCTGCTGCCTTTCCCCACTCCTATAACAAAAGCCTTATGTGAGTGCCTATTTATCTCAAAGTTTTCTTTGAGACACAAGGATCTGCACCTCATACACTGCTCTGATCTGTGCCACCATCCATTAGGACGGAGGCTTGCCCCTGATAGTGAGACACATATGCTCTCAGTCTGATTAGCCTAGCCGAGGCTTCCTGACTTGCTCTTAGCCTACCTTATAACAAGATACTTTATCTTTTCTTCTTTTAGAAATTTAGTAGATATTTAGAGTAAATTTTGAATTTCTTTTGCTAGTATTTGTCCTTTACTAGATGTCCAGTCTTGTTAAAGTCAGTAATCTAAGATTATATATCTGGTTCCTGGAAATAGGGACATGCTGCTGTTAGCAATCTGCCATCTTGGGGGGAAAACACTTATACTACATTCTCTTTCTATTCCTCTATTGAAGGACACCTACGTTTATTTCATCACTTACCTATTGTAATAGTGTCATGATAAACATGGGTATGCCAGTATCTCTATCTATTGTATGCTATTGTGATTCCTTCAGGTATACATTCGAGAGTGGTAAAGCTGGATATTACTAGTAGTTCTAATTTTAGTATTTTTAGGAACCTCCGTAATTATTATTTAAATTAAATAAGATAAGGAATAAGTTGGAGTTCTCAAGTTAGAAAATACTAGAGAGTTTAGTTTTAGACTGTAACCTTAATTAATGTGAGGTATGACAAAAATGAATTTCACTAGAATGATAAGACAAAGTTAAAAATACATTTCCTATTTTAGTAGTTTAGTTGTTCTCTTGTAATGTGCTAGTTCTAGCCATAAATATTACTGAGTTACTAAGTATGAGTATGGTCAGTAATGAAGGCTGATGATAATAAAAGAAAGCTAAACCATACCTCTTTTCTCTTTTCTCTTACTACTTTTGCTCCCAAGTTCTTACCAGAAATAAAGAAAGTCTCAGGGGCCTACCAGGTGAGATGGTGAAGAACATTTAAGGTTATTTTCTTTTAGGAAATCTATTCAGTATTTATCCAGTGATTATTTGAGTTTCTATGTGGTAACAGGCAAGCTATGGTAGACAATGCATAGTTTCTGCCTTCCTAGATATTAGGTAGTCTTATGAATGAGATAATTAAATACAAATGTATGAAATTATAAACTTGATAGGTTTATTGATCACAAATTATATAAAATGCAGATTACAAGATATAATATGTAAAATAAATAGAAAATATAAAAATTATATGATGCTATGAAACAATATAGCAATGATAGAATTTAAATTGGAGTTGAATTATCTGGAGAAAGCTACATTTGTACAGAACACTAACAATTGAAAGTGAGTTAGCTGGGTAAAAGAAAGGAAAATGTTGGAGAATAGTATTTTACACCAATAAAACAGTGTACTTAAATGCTCCTAAGAACAATGAGTTCCTGCTTGTCAATAAACAATAACAAATGGCAGGTGCGATTGAGATTTCTCAGAATTTTTAATGCATTTTATTGAAATGGTAGCATTTCAGTGTTGAGACATCCTAAACCTCGATATTCTTCAATTAAATATGCCTAAAAGCATGAGGCATTAGGATAGAAAATTGCTTCTAAAAGTTAGACTATGTTAAAGTATATCATACGATTTAATTCTTTAGTGCACTAATACTTTTAATATTTGTGAAAAAATGTTTTCAATTAAGTGATGTGAAATTTAGTTGTTTGACAAAAAGGGAAAGTTTAAAAATTTAGTTACACAATCTCTCTTGTCTGCTAAAACTATCAAAGAACTCTGGTTTATGTGATTATACCTAAAACTACTTAGATAATTTCAAAATGTAGAACAATAAATAAAAGATGACTATTACCTTATGATAAATGGTAGTGGTATACTGGTTAAATGTTAACATGAACCTAGAGAAAATAACTGTTTTCCAAAGTGAAAATAGAAGAGTAAAACTGTCTTCCCTTTTTTAAATAAATATATTCAATGTGCATCTTAGTATAAGGTAACTAGATTTTCACTTTTGCATCTATATTCAGGTTGTTTCAAATTCTTGTTGAGATTGAAGTATGTGATGAAATCTGGTCACACAGAAAGGTAGCCACTAAATGAAAAACGCCAAAAGCTTGTATTCCTGGGCACTGTCCTTGAGCATTTGTGCTTAAGGCTAGTGCTCTACCACTTTAGCCAGAGTTTTATTTCTGCCTTTTTTGGGGGGAGGGTGATAAATTGAAGAATCTTATGGACTTTTCTACATGGGCTGGCTTTGAACCAAGATCCTCATATCTCAGCCTCCTGACTAGCTAGGATTATAAGTGTGAACTACGGACACCCAGCTTGAAGAGAAGTTTTTACGTTTGTTGACGTTCAGTTTCTCATTTTTTTTTCTTTTTTATTGGTCATGGGGCTTGAATTTAGGGCCTGAGTGATATCTCTGAGCTTTCTTGCTCTACCATTTTGAGCTGTGGCTCCACTTTCAGTTTTTCGATGGTTAATTGGAGAGTCTCACAGACTTTCCTGCTATGGCAGGCTTCAAATTGTAATCCTTGGATCTCAGCCTCCTGAGGAGATAAGATTACATGTGTGAGCCACCATCATTTGGCTGTTTCTTTTCATATTAAGTAGTCTTGATAACTTACTGTTATCATGAATTTTCAGTACAGTTGTTTTCCCCTAGGATTTGACCCCTATAAATAAATATAGAAGAAACGAATCAAATCATTTATTAACAACTGAATCTGGGAAGAGAGTATATTTAACTATTGGATTAATACATAGCTATTTTGTTAGTGTTCTGAGTAAGAAAGAAGTCATATCCATGTACTTTAAATTTTATATTTTTATTCCTATGAGAAAAATGGTAATAAGTAGTTGTACTTTTTTGAATTTTTAATCTTCCAAGAATAGCAGACACAAAAACAAAAAAATAATGCTGACACAATGACTGATTTTGCAAATATTAGTTGTACATTTTGTGGTGCATGCTCTACCATTGACCCCTTGTCTGTGAGTAGAGTTTCAAATGTAAAGCATTACATGAAATTTTCAGATGTGCTTTAACAGAAGTTACAAATGTCTAACATAGCATAATGCTTACAGAAAAAAATGAACTGATTTTAAGTAAAAGTAATGGTTCTTATTTTATTTATTTATTTATTTATTTATTTATTTATTTATTTATTTATTTATTTATTTATTTATTTATTTATTTATTTTGGCCAGTGCTGGGCCTTGGACTCAGGGCCTGAGCACTGTCCCTGGCTTCCTTTTGCTCAAGGCTAGCACTCTGCCACATGAGCCACAGTGCAACTTCTGGCCGTTTTCTGTATATGTGATGCTGGGGAATCGAACCCAGGGCCTCATGTATACGAGGCAAGCTCTCTTGCCACTAGGCCATATCCCTAGCCCCCAAAGTAATGGTTCTTATTGCAAATTCTAGGGTTTTTTGTTTGTTTTTTTGTTTTTTGTTTTTTTGCTAGTCCTGGGCCTTGGACTCAGGGCCTGAGCACAGTCCCTGGCTTCTTTTTGCTCAAGACTAGCATTCTGCCACTTGAGCCACAGTGCCACTTCTGGCCATTTTCTTAATATGTGGTGCTGGGGAATAGAACCCAGGACTTCATGTATATGAGGCAAGCACTCTTGCCACTAGGCCATATTCCCAGCCCCAAGAGCAAATTCCAATAAAATGTTTTTGAAGTTTTTATTTACTTTTGTTCATTTAACTTTATTTTCCAGCTTTTGGGTTTGAACTCAGGGCCTAGGCATTGTTCCTGTGTTTTTTTGTTTGTTTATTTTTGCTCAAGATAAATGCACTACTTTGAGCCACAGCTCTACCTTGAACTTTTTGAGAATGTAGATAAGGAGACAGCAGAATAAAGTACTATATCTCCGATCCATTTCCAAATAAGTTACCAGTTTATCTGACAGGGTAGGTTTCTGGGTATATATTTGATCACTGTAGTGAATGTAAGATATTGTTGCATTTGGATTTTGTCATATCGCTATTTTTATATTTAAATTTGTACAGTCATATTTTAGTTGTTGTGGGTCATTTCATGCTTGAATCAATCTGTGTGTAAACATTTCAATACTGTACACTATTTGCACTAGGCATGATTTCATCTTATCTTTTAGAGTAATTGCAGTTCCCATAAACCTCCAGAATTTTTTATGTTATAGAATCAGTGACAAATATAAAGACATTAAATGCCACAAACAAAAATTTTCTACAGATTTTCTCACCACAAAATAAATATATGAGGTGTAGAATATATTATTTACCTTGATTTAATCATTTAAAGAGTATACATATATCAAAACACTACACTGTTTTATGTAAATATTTGCAGTTATTGTCAGTCTGTAAAGCCCACAGTTTACCTATGAAATTGAGAAAGGATGAAATTACTAAAGCACACACATGTTTGCATTAGTCTTTTTTTCCTGTTCTTTTTTATTGTTATTTTACAGTTGACATACATAGGGATTACAGTTGGGTGAATCAGGTATTAAGTAATGAGTACAATTCTCCTTGAACCACGACCCTTCCTCCATCACTCTCTCCCAGTTTTCCCCTCCCTCCATCACTCTCTCCCATTTTTCCCCTCCTGTCCCCATCCACAAAATGTACAGTGAATGTTCCACATAGTGTCAAGTGAATATCACTGCTGTATTTGTTCATCCTTGTTCCACCTTTTAGGTGTCCTCCCTTGCCCTCCAAAAAATAAACAAACAAAATGAAGGGAAAAGAAAACAGAAATAGCAACAATGTCAATTAAAAATGACCCTTGTTTCCTTTTCTTGGAATTCATTTCTAGAATATTATTTTACATGATAATCTGTACATAGCTATTGAGCCTTTGTCTACCACTCCTATGCATATCCTCCTTTGGTCTAAGTATGTGAATGACTAGAATCCTATATAATTTATCATGGCCCATTTTGTGTGCATATATATATGTACATATATATATATATATATATATATATGCACATATATATCCAGGAGTGGGATTCCTAGATCGTAGGAGAGCTCTATGTTTAGTCTTTAGAAGAACTTCCATACTACTTTCCAAAGTGCTTGAACAAGTTGTAATAAGGTTCCCTTTTGACCACATTCTCTCCAGCATTTGTTGTTGTTAGTGGTCCTGATAATGGCCATTCTAACTGAAGTGAAGTTTGATTTGCATTTCTTTTATGGCCAGAGATGTTGAACCCTTATGGATATGTCTATTAGTCATTCTCATTATTTCAAAGAAGTCTCTCTTGGACTTCAGTTAGCTTCTTTTTTATTGTAAAGGTGATGTACAGAGGGGTTAGAGTTACCTAAGTAAGGTAATAAATACATTTCTTTTTGAACAATGTTACCCCCTCTTCATGTTCTTCTGCTTTCCCACTCCTCTATTCCCCTCCCCCAAAGTTGTATTGTTCATTTCCAACATAGTGTCATATGAATATTACTGTTGCATTGGATCACCCTTTGTCCATTGTCTCACCATTTCTGATTCCTCTTCCCATCCACAACTCAGATAAAATAATATAAAATACAAAAGGTACTGAAATTAAAAAAAAACAGTGACCACAGGGGGTAAACCAAATGGGAAAAAATGAAAGAAAAAAATAACTACATACAGTATACTAAGAAAAAACATACCTCTTGTTTCTTTATCTTGTAGTTCATTTTATAAGGTCATATGTACATAGCTATTGGATTAATTTAACCAAAGATGTGAAGGACCTCCATAATGAAAACTTTAAAAACCTGAAAAAGGAAACTAAGGCAGATTTAAGGATGTGGAAAAACCTAGGAGTTTGGGAGCACTTACATCACGAATATGGCAATATTACCAAAAGCTATCTTCAAATTCAATACAATATCCATCAATATCCCAACAAGATTCTTTAATGAAATAGAAGAAACAATCCAACAATTCATATGGAATAATAGAATACCCCAAATAGTAAAAAGAATATCCTTATCAGGAAGAAGAGTGCTGGAGGAATAACAATACCAAATTCAAACTCTATTATAAAGCTATACTTATAAAAACAGCTTGACACTGGTACATGAACAGGCCTGAGGACCAATGGAATAGAATAGAAAACCCCAAAATGACCCCAAAGGCTTATGGCCACCTTTGATAAGGGAGCCCCCCCCAAAAAAAACAACAGGATAGAAGAAAGATACCTGTTTTTGTTTGTGGTCTCCATGAATTCTCCCGTCATTCTTCCTGCTGTGTTGTCTGGTGGTTTCTGTGATCATTGTATTTTCTTGGATTTGCATATTTCTAATATTTCTGTGATGTGTTCTGTCCATTTGAAGACCCTTTTGTTTTTTATCTTTTGGGAATCTACTGTCTTCTAAATAGCTGTTTCTTGTTTTCTTGGTTGGCTGGGAAGCTGGTGTTTTGCCCTTTGTTGAGATTTATTTATATGGGTTCAGGGCTTGTAGGGACTGTTGAATGGAGATGTAGAGTTCAGCTGTGGTTATACCCACATTATCACTGTATCTTATCTGAATACATTGGAAACTGTATATACTGGTATAAGAACTAGGGAAGTGAAAGGGAATATCAAAATTGAGAGACAAAGGATAAAAAGACAAACGACTACAAAAGTAATACTTGCAAAACCATTTGGTGTAAACCAACTGAACAACTCATGAGTGGAGAGGAAAAGGGGGAGGGGGGAAGGGGGAAGGAGGAATGAGGGAGGATGTAACAAACAGTACAAGAAATGTACCCAAGGCCTAACATGAAACTGTAACCTCTCTGTACATCACTTTGACAATAAAAAATAAATAACATTTGACTGCTGGATGGGGAGAGGTAGTTTTCAGGGATGTATTTGAGTGAGAGGTGTACAGTTTTTAGGAAGTTAGAGGAGAAAAGGAGAAGAGGACAGACAAAGAATGAGTGTAATGGAGGATATAAATGAGGGAGAGGAAGAAAACGAAAATTAATAATAATAATTAGGAAAGAAACAACAAAGAATAAAACAAAAAACCCTTGTATGTATTTTATATTGAAGAAGGAGCTTTCTTTAAAAAGCCTAAGGTAATTGACATCTCCTGTCAAATTTCAGCCCAACTTTTGTGTTTTATTTTTTTGTCAAAGTAATGTACACAGGCGTGACAGTTACATACATAAGGCAATGAGTACCTTTATTATCAAACTTGTTACTTCATTTTTCTCCCACCTTCCCTCTCCCGTTTCCTCCCCACCCTCATCTGAAATGTACAGTTGGTTTACAGCATACTGTATTATAAGTATTGCTGTTGCAGTGGTTCACCTTTTACCTTCTGTCTCTCCATTTTGGTGTTTCCCTAGTTCCAATAAATGTACATACAATACCCAGTGTACCAAAGTCAGTTACACTGATATCATGGGTAAAACCATGGGGAAGAAATAAAAAAGAAAAAGGCATAATTGCATAGGGTACATTGGAAATAACAACAAAGACAAATCACCTATTTCCAAGTCTTGTAGTTCATTTCTCTTAGGATCATCCCATGTGATCATATATACATTGCTATTGAGCTATTGTGCTCCTCTGCTAGGACTATCCTAGAGAAGTACTAATTGTTTCCAATGAGTGAAACCATAGAGTTTATGTTTCTTTGGGTCTGGCTCACTTCACTTAGTATGATTTTTCCCCAAGTCTTTCCATTTCCTCATGAATGGGGCTAAGTCATTCCCTGTACTAGATGCATAGAATTCCATTGTGTATATATACCACATTTTCTCAATCCATTCATCTACTGAAGGACATCTAGGTTGGTTCCATATTTTAGCGATGGTAAATTTACTGCAATAAACATAGTTGTTCTGGTAGCTTTAGTGTGATTTTACTTGTAATCCTTTGGATAAATGCCTGAAAGGGGGCTGCTGGTTCATACGGGAGCTCTATGTCTAGCCTTTTGAGGAACATCCACACTGCTTTCCAGAGTGGTTGAACAAATTTACATTCCCAACAATGCAGTAGGGCTCCCTTTTGGCCACATCACTGCCAGCATATGTTGTTAGTTTAGTTTTCTTGATAATGGACATTCTTACTAAGGTGAGGTGAAATCTCAATGCTGTTTTTATTTGCATTTCTTTTATGGCCAGTGATGCTGAGCACTTCTTCATGTGCCTTTCGGACATTCTCATTTCCTCTTTAAAGAAGTCTCTCTTCAAGACTTTAGCCCATTTATTGAGGGGGCAGTTGCGTCTTTCAGAATTTGTTTTGGGGGAACTTATTTCTTTGAGTTCTAAGTGTATTTTAGATATGAGGCCCTTGTCTGCTGTATAGCCAGTAAAGATTTTCTCCCATTACGAGGGCTTTCTATTTATCTTGTGAGCTATATCATTTGTTGTGCAAAAGCTCCGCACTTTGATGTAATCCCTTTTGTCTAACATTTCTTTGATTTGCTGTGTTTCTAGGCCTTTATTAAGAAAGTTTCAACATGTGCCAAGGAGCCTTAGTTTTTCTCCTATTCCTTCCTGCAATATTTTCAGGGTATCTGATTTTACCTCCAGGTCTTTGATCCATTTGGAGTTGACTCTGGTGCAGGGTGATATATAAGGATCTAGCTTTAATTTTTACAGGTGTTTAACCAATTTTGCTAGCACCCTTTGCTGAATAGACTGGCTTTTTTCCATCCTATTTTTTGACTCCCTTATCAAAGATTAAGTGGCCATAGGTCTGTGGGTTCATTTCTGGGTCTTCAATTATATTCCATTAGTCCTCAGGCCTGTTCTTGTGCCAGTACCAATGTGTTTTCTCTATTACTATAGCTTTGTAATAGAGTTTGACGTTTGGTATTGATATTCTTCCAGCACTGTTCTTCCTGCTTAGGATTTTTTTTGCTATTCGAAATCTTTTGTTGTTCCATATGACTTTTAGGATTGATTCCTTTATTTCATTAAAGAATGGTGTTGGGATATTGATGAGTACTTTTGAAGAGAGAAAGGCAATATAAGGAAGAGCAGAATATTATATGTGTATATGTTACAAACAATAGATTGGGTAAATACATATTTCAAGCCATCACATCAGTAGATACAGAACATTAACTTGGAGGTTTTGTTTGTATCATTCTACTATCGTATTTTATCTTTTGTTTCTTTAGTATACTCTTGAAGAGCAGGAATGCCAAATGAGTAGTTCCCTATAATGAGATTTTACAGCTTTGAAAAGCACTTGGATTTTACTTTGCTAATGGATATGATTATAAATTGTCTAAATTTTAGGGAAAGAGCTCCTATCAGACACAAGTTTTGCAGTAGACTCAGTATTATTTTATGTCATTTGATTGTGACATGATATCTATCAGTACTTCAGGTGAATTAATGGACTTTAACAGCAACGTTCAGTCAAGCTAGAAAAATTGATTCATTGAAATGTGTTTACTTAATGACATGTTTTCATTTAAAATTTCACTTGTGAAGACTTACATGGAATAGATTAGCTGTTTTGACAGAATATATTCATTTCTAATATAATCAAATATTGATTAGTGACATAGCATTTAATTGGCTATTAAAAATACACTTATATAATTAGTAATTGTTAATTTTGGAGATTAATTTTACCTATTGTGCCCATTATACTGAATATTGTTTATACAGCATTCCATGTACATGTTCTGAGAGGGAACATTATGAGTGATGTGTGTTTCTGAAATTTCCAGTCTCAAAAGGACCTTCAGTATCAGTAGTAGTCAAAAAATGGAAGCAATCCAAATGGTAGTCACCTACCTACTGGAGAGGTAAAAATTTGGAAATACAATGGAATGTTTGCTGTTCATAAAAGGAAAAAGAATTGAAACATGATACAATGTATACCAATAAATGTTTTAAAATGATGCCCAAGTAAAGAAACCAGACACAAAACAGCATTAATTTTATGATTTGGTGTGGGGGGGGGGTGGACAGTCAAAAATAGACAATTTCAAAGAGATATAAAGCAAATCTATTTTGATTAGGACTGCAGATAATGGGGGTGATTGCTAGGGAATAGGAATTTTTTTCTTGAACTGATGAAAATATTTGGTAGTAGTCTAGTCCTTTTATTTATAGACAATGGCCTTGGACCTGAGGGCCTAGGTGAGGCAATCATAGCTTGTTGAAACTCAGAAAATGTCCCAGACACCTGAAAATAAGGAAGAGTGACCTTTTTCTACAAACTTGTATTCTTTGAGCCTACAGTCACAGTAATAGCATGCAGATCTCACAATCACCTTATCATTATTCTCCCATTCTTTTAAAATAAAAAATAAGGCATATTCACAGTTGGATAGGTCTCTTATCCCATCCTGTTGTCCTAGACATTTGCAGACTCTTCTTTATTTCATTCCATCTCTGTTTCCTTTAGTTCAAACTTGACACTATCCCTGCTAGTATAGTCTCATTTGTATTCACAGTTCTTGCTAAAATGGCTGATGAGTATACCCTTTCCATTTTTTCAATATAGATAGACCAAGAGTTTCTCAAATATTCTCAAATTTAGATTCCTTTTAATGTAATAATTCCTTTATCATTTTCCCCTTTCATTAAACTATAAGCACTAAGGAAGAACTGGTTGACATCTTCAGTATATTGCTAAGAAGTATCCTCTGCTGAATATCATCAATCACAAATTCTTTCTCCATGAAACACTACAAACATTTTCAGTTTCAGTCTTTGCCATTTTGTAACCTTTCAGCTAGTTTCTTCATTTCTGTATAAGAATTTACCAGAATTATTTTAACATCCATTTTTCTATCAAAAGTTTCTTGAAAGCAATCTAGGCTTTTCCAACCTCTGTGTATTACCCAATCCTAAAGCCACAACCTTATTTTCAGTGCGGGAAAACCCTTCCTTCTCATTATCAAAATCTATTAGTTTGTTTGAATTTCATAATAGGATACCAGACTGTGTTGCTTAATTTCAGAAATTAATATTCTCACAAGCTGCACACAGTTCTGACATCTTTCCTGCTTTTCTTAAGGAAATCTGTACTATTGATTTAGATTGTCACTCTCACAGGTGACTTCATGTAGCCTTAATTACCTTCTTTTTTTGTCAGTCATGGGGCTTGAACTCTGGGCCTGGGCACTGTCCCAGAGCTTTTGAGCTGAAGGCTAGTCCTCTACCACTTTGAGCCACAGCACCACTTCCAGTTTTCTGATGTTTATTGGAGATAAGAATCTCACAGACTTTCTTGCTGGGGGCAGGCTTTGAACTGAGATCCTCAGATCACAGCCTCCTGAGTAGCTAGGATTAAAGGAATGAGCCACCAGAGCCCATCTTTATTTACCTTCTTAAAAGCCCATGTTTTGGGAGGGGGTTTAGGGAGATAAAATTCACTTCATAATAGATATTGTATGGAAAAAACAAAGTTGAAATCTTAAATAAATCAAATGAATTTAATATGTAAAAGCAATTAACATTAGTCACTTTGTAAATAACCATTTCATAATAATAGTTGTGATAGTAGTAGAAGTTATGGTGGTGGTAATAGTGCTGTTCACATATTCATATCTGGCTTGTTAAATCATCTGAAATTTTATATCTACCAAGTAATAGAGATTAAAGCCTTCTAGTTCATAACCAAAGCTCAGTAGTTCAACTATTTTTCTAAGTACCTGTACCACATTGTTGGGCCCTCTGAGGACCCCTTCTCCTCACTTCTCCGGAGGAGATGCTCAAATATTGGGGTCTCTAGGACCCCCTTCCCCCCATCTCCCGGGGGAATGCCTGAACCTCGATTCTATGGAAGAAACTCTGCCCTACCCCTCATACCAGCAGAAGGAGTAAGGCATGTCCTTACCGGACTGCTCTAAGCTGAAGTGGGATGACGAAATCCCTTCCTCAGCCCCCCATAATGTGTCAGGAGCTGCAGGACAAAGATATCAGGGAGATGGTTGGATGGTTGAATGAGTCTCCGCCGCCCAGAGGCGGGGAGAAGGATTTATTACGATGACAAAGGCGGAAGGGGAAGGACTTGGGGTGACTGACTGATTGGCTGATTGGGATGCCCATCAGGTGATGTCATGAAACTTTCTCTGTGGGCAGGGATCACAATCCCCCAAGGGCCAACACGTGCTCACCCCAGGGGCTGGGGCTTCTCTTCCTGTTAAAGGCTAAAGCCAGCTGTGGCCTCTTAAAGGCACAGCTGTCCCCAACATCTGCTCCTTTTTTTTTTCTTTAAGTTAGCGGGGGATGTTGCAAACATATGGCATATGTAGGAATAAGGCAAAATGCTGACATAAGATATATAAGGGGTAGGTAAAGTGGCCATCTGTCTAGCTTTGTCCAGAGAAGCTGGTCTTCGCGCCAAGTGCAGACATTCCTCTTTTGGTGGTGAGGTAGAAGTAGGCTGAATCTCTGGCATCTCTGGTAGTTCACCACTGGTGACTTAAACACATGTGATTAGTAAAACATTCTTTTTATATAAACATTGAAGTGAAGGTGCTAAACCTTTGTGCTTACCATTTTTTAAAAACATTTCTATCATGAAACATTGGGGTTGAATGTCAAAACCCTCAGCTCCTATTTTGTAAACATTATCACAAATATTAAGACAAGGTGTCAGAACCCTCAGCTCTGATTTTCTTTCCAACAGGACTCCCAAAGTCTAGCAGCAGGGGGAGAGGAAAGGAAGAAACACGGTGCAAATTTTTTTTAGTCTTTTGTAATGCTGTGGGCAGTATCGCCACAGCAAAACATTGCGCCATGAGAGACACTCAAGAAAGATATCCTTAATTAATCCTTTAATTATGACACCTGCGAGCACCAGGCAGGGAGTATGGGTGGAGGTCTCTTCTTCTGTAGCTACTTCCTGCTGAAAGGGGGCGACGTAATCAAGGGCCCCTGGTTTTAACCCCACCTGCAGCTGTACGAAAGCCACCGCCGCCGTGTCTCCAGATTCAGGCACTCACCACCGCTCGTGAACCCTAGCAGGGGCACCCAACAGGGCACACGGAGCAGGACCGACCAGAGCCCGAGGCCGCCGCCTTCGCACTCCCGCCTCAGCTGCCCGCTCCCAGAGCCCGGCCGCTGGCCGGCGCTCCCCTTGGCCTCACTATTTTACTGCCGCTCTCGGGCGCCAGGCTGCCCGCTGTGTTCAGGCGGTGCTTCCGCCGCACCGCGCTCCGTGGCCCAAAGATTTTCGCACTAGACACCCGACGCCGCCGGAGGCTGCGTGGGCCCCAGCGCACGCTGCCACTTGTGAACCTGAGTGGGGGCCCCCTGGTCCGTGGCCACGAGGATCCCAAACGCTCTTCGCGTGAGCCCCGCCACCCATTCCGGGGGCTCCCGGGTGGGATGGTGGCACCCGCTCCAGGAACCGCCTCCGCCTGCCACTGCCTTCATCCCTAGCGCTCCCCTGCCACATCTCCTTGCACGAAGCCATGTCACGGGACTCGCAAAGCCCCGCGAGCCCATGCCTGTTTTTCTCTATGTGTTTGCCCCCTCTCTGGGCAGGCACTTCCTCCTCTGAAAACCCACTCACAGCGTAATCTGTGGGGTTGCTGTACCCCGAAATTCCTGGACGTGCATTCCCGCCTGTGCCCCACAGTGGGCACCATAGGTCGGGGCCTGTGGGGACTCCTTCTCCTCACTTCTCCAGAGGAGATGCCCAAATGTTGGGGGCTCTAGGACCCCTTCCCCCCATCTCCCAAGGGAATGCCTGAACCTCAATTCTATGGAAGAAACTCCGCCCTACCCCTCATACCAGCAGAAGGAGTAAGGCGTGTCCTTACCGGACTGCTCTAAGCTGAAGTGGGATGACGAAATCCCTTCCTCGGCCCCCCATAATGTGTCAGGAGCTGCAGGACAAAGATGTTGGGGAGATGGTTGGATGGCTGAATGAGTCTCCGCCGCCCAGAGGTGGGGAGGAGGATTTATTACGATGACAAAGGCAGAAGGGGAAGGACTTGGGGTGACTGACTGATTGGCTGACTGGGATACCCATCTGTGGGCGGGGATCACAATCCCCCAAGGGCCGACACGTGCTCACCCCAGGGGCTGGGGCTTCTCTTCCTGTTAAAGGCTAAAGCCAGCTGTGGCCTCTTAAAGGCACAGCTGTCCCCAACACCACATGAAGAAATTAACTATTGCTATCATCGTTATTGTCACAGGAATAATTGTGCCAATGTGAAATGAAAATCTGAATTTTCCTTCCTTGTTACCTCTTTCTCTTTTTCCCTACCTTTGCTCCTTCTCGCCCTACTTTTCTTCCTTGCTTCCTCTCTATTTCCCTCTCTCCCTTTTTCTCTTTCCTTCCTTCCTTTTAAAAAATAAACATTTATGAACAGTGTCTATCAAATAAAAACTAGGAAATGGATATAGAGTGCTGAATTGACATTTTAAATCACAATTTTGCATATTTTTCCAACTACTATTGCAATATGAGAATATTAATTCAGAAACAACCCATTTGGTATACCACACGCATCTGTGCTATACCTTGTAGCATATTTCTGTAATATGATATATTTTATACTATTATAGGTCAAATTAACTACTTCAATGTACTAATTTCAACCAGTTGAATACTATACTGTTTTCGTTTAATCATACCAGTTTCTACTTATGATTTTTTCAATCTCCAAACTAAGTCAATTTAAATTAAAGTAACACATTATTCAGCTTAATGCTCAAGGTGAAATTTTCACACAAACTATGATAAAACAGGGAAAAGGTGACTTTTTGGATTATTCATCATTTCAGTTTCTAGATATAATTTAGAATTAGCTTCAAATTTTATTGTTAGTACATTTAATTACAGAATTTTTCATGGAAGCATACTATTTATTCATATTGAGGGGTATATAATTTAGGTCCATGTTTTTATTAAAAGCTTCTTTACAAGTGGAAATCTCACCTTTAAGTACAATTTATGTAGGACAAAATTATTTGTATATGAAGTTACCAGGTCACATGTGACGTCCAGCTACTAGATGTTTTATAAAAACAAGATTCGGTGTTTATTAATGAACTGATAAGAGATTTAACTTCATAAGCTAATGGCTTTTAAAATGTATCACAAATTATCTGTTTTTTTTTTTTTTTTTTTTGGCCAGTCCTGAGCCTTGGACTCAGGGCCTGAGCAATGTCCCAGGCTTCTTCCCGCTCAAGGCTAGCACTCTGCCACCTGAGCCACAGCGCCCCTTCTGGCCATTTTCCATATATGTGGTGCTGGGGAATCGAATTGAGAGCTTCATGTGTAGGAGGCAAGTGCTCTTGCCACTAGGCCATATTCCCAGCCCACAAATTATCTTTAATTAAATCATTAAATAGATAGTATATACATTATTAGGATAAGGGGATTTTTATTATAGCTTTATTTTCCGTATGTTATAACTTCTAAGTAATATATGGTTTGAAATATATTGCACACATTCAATATATTAAAAACATATTTTTCATTTTATTTTAAGTGATTTTATGTGTTATGCCTAAGACTATATGCTTTTCTAAACTATGTCATGCTTATTTATTTATTTATTTATTACTGTTGGGAATCATCAAACCCAGGGACAGGTACATGCTAAGAAAGTACTCTACCATTGAGCATTGAATTAGGCATTGGATACATTTCTTGTACTGTTTGTTACTCCTCCCTCATTTCACCCTCCCCGTCCCCTCTCCCCCCATGAGTTGTTCAGTTGGTTTACTCCAAACAGTTTTTCAAATATTGCTTTTGTAGTCGTTTGTCTTTTTATCCTGTGTCTCTCAGTTTTGGTATTCCCTTTCACTTCCTAGTTCTAATACCAGTATATACAGTTTCCAATGTACTCAGATAAGATACAGTGATAGTGTAGGTACAACCACAAGAAGGGAATACAAGAGGATCATCAACAATAGAAGCTACAGTTTCACATGGTATGTTGAAAGTAATTACAACAGTGATATAACAGTCGTTTCCATAGCATGGAGTTCATTTCACTTAGCATTATCTTATGCATTCATAGGGGCATAGCTATTAGGCTTTTGTGATCCTCTGTTGTGACTAGTCTAGTTATTCCCCATGAGGGAGACCATAGAGTCCATGTTTCTTTGGGTCTGGGTCACTTCAATTAGTATAATTTTTTCCAAGTTCTTCCATTTCCTTATGAATGGCGCATTGTCATTCTTTCTGATAGAGGCATAAAATTCCATTGTGTATATGTACCACAGTTTCCTGATCCATTTGTCTACTGAGGGGCATCTGGGTTGGTTCCAGATTCTCGCTATGACAAATTGTGCTGCGATGAAAATTGTTGTGTTGGTGGCTCTAGTGTGTTTTTGTTTTTGGTCTTTTGGGTAGATGCCCAAATGCTACAAATCCAAGAAAGGATGGACAAATGGGACTGCATCAAACTGCAGAGCTTCTGCAGGGCAAAGGACATAGCTCGCAAGATAAACTGAAAGCCCACAGATTGGGAAAAGGTCTTTACTGGCCATACAATGGACAAAGGCCTCATATCTAAAATTTATGCTGGACTAAAAAAATTACATTCTTCTAAAACAAAACCTCAAAGAACCAACAGCCCCCTCAACAAGTGGGCTAAAGACTTAAAAAGAGACTTCTCTGATGAGGAAATGAGAATGGCCAAGAGACATATGAAAAAGTGCTCTACATCACTGGCCATAAAAGAAATGCAAATCAAAACAACATTGAGGTTCCACCTCACCCCAGTAAGAATGTCCTATATCAAGAAAACTAACAATAATAAATTCTGGAGGGGATGTGGCCAAAAGGGAATCCTACTTCATTGTTGGTGGGAATGTAAACTGGTTCAGCCACTCTGGCAAGCGGTATGGAGATTCCTCAGAAGGCTAAACATAGAGCTCTCCTATGACCCAGCAGCCCCACTTTTGGGCATCTACCCAAATGATCACAAACAAGAACACACTAAAGCCACCAATACAACAATGTTCATCACAGCACAATTTGTCATAGCTAAAATTGCTGTAGTTTTTAATGTATTATGTGAACTTCTTTTTTCTTTAGTTTCTTTTATCCTATGGTATATCCCCTGTTCTTACTGTATTTGATTTTGGTACCCTGGGTATTGTATATACATTTATCTGGATTAGGGAAGGAAGGGGAACAACAAACTGGTGAGACAAAGGACAAGAGGTGAACTAATATAACAGTGATACTCACACGACAATATGTTGTAAATGAACTGTACAACTTGTGGGGGTGGTGGAGAGAGGGAAAGTCGGATAAAAATGAGGGAAGGAGTAACAAGTTTGATAAGAAATGTACTCATTACCTTATATATGCATCTGTAAGCCCTCTGTGCATCTCCTTGAAAAGAAAAGAAATTCAAAGGAATTAAATGATGGAACTGTGCATGTATTTTAATTAGCAATCAGAAATTACTGATTGTCTATTCTTAGTATATACTGTTATTAACTATTGATAGTTAACTGTTATGAGATAGTCATAAGAAATGTGAAATGCATTTGAATGTTCACTTTGTAAAAAGTAAATGGTCTTGATGCTTATTGGGTTAAAGGAAGAAAATGAGTGCTATTATCATGGAAGACAGTGGAATTTATTATTGTGGAACAATGACTTAAGGTTGAGGAATAATACCATTACTATTGAGTTATATTTTACTTATTATTTACCATATTCTTGTGAGCACATTGTATGTTATGTTGCCTTTATTTATTATGACAATTGTTCATGGCAAGTTAAACATGGATAATGTTTAAAAATTACTCAATTTTAGGTGTCTAGTAAATATGATTTAAGCATAGTTTATCTAATTGTAGAGCAAGAGATTTTAAACACCATTTTGTGGTTTCTTTCAATATTTATTGAGCACTTTCTACATGAATAGTACTTTTCTGAATGCTTTAAATAGGTGCATGTGATATTAGGTTGCTCTTTTTCTATTCTCCTGAATTATCTCAGTCACAAATACAAAAGAACTTCATAAATGAAGTTCTAACTTTATGCTATTTCGAACACCTTATCTGTCTTTAGCTCTGTACTAGAGATAGTTAATTTCGGAGATGCAATAACTAGTTGTAATAAAAATTTGACAGGACATGCCTCTTCTGTATTACAGTAATAACACTGAAGACTTTGCCAAGTCTCTCAAAATCTCCTAGATGTTGAAAGAACTGTTAAAGCAAGTATAAGTAATATCACCTTAGTTTTAAGAGATATTTTGTTTCTACTTGGAGATCAATGCTAAGAAACTCAGGATTTCTCAAATTTTTTATCCTCTCTCAGAAATTATTATAAGGACAATTTTTCTCATGTTTCTAATGGCTCTCTCCTTGTGAATTAACATCTTTACAGTCTATGATGAAGAGGACAGTTTTATATCTTCAGAACATTATTAATCTACAATTAGATTATTTGTTTTATGAATGCTGGCTCTGTTCTTGATGTAAGACTTTGTCACATACTACTTAAATCTTCCAAGCATGAGCTTTTCTGTTATTTGAAATATTCTAGTGCTTCTCTGACAGCTAGAGCAACAGGATGCTCTCTTATGTATGACAGAGTAGGTTCCTCCTTATAATTCGTTCTGCATCTATTGTTCATCTTATCTTTGCACTAGACCTATTTTATATGGGATTTTTTTCATCTCAGCTCATACACATCTCTTATACCTCCTAATTCACAGTGCTTACTCATTGCACTCTTCATAGGGGAAATAAAAAGCAATGTTTTTGAAATGTCTTCAGCACTATTTTCTTTATATGTGTAAATCAACTCAAGCATCTAAATGATAAGTGACCATCTTACTCCTTTCCTTATACAGAATATAAAATAATGTATGTCACATTGAAAGGTTCTGAGAGCAATGCAGATTTATTTCTAGAGAAATACTAATTATTCTGCTTTAGGATTTTCTGAGTGTGTTAAAGAATGCAACTAATAATTCAGAGCGGAATAGGGACCAACAGGAAAAAGTGAGGAGGAAGGGTTAATATACATCTGAGGTAGGAAGAAGACTTGTCCATTGGAACTTAAACAACTTTCATTTTTTGCATTACTTTTTATTTTATTTCAAATTTTTATTATCAAACTGATGTACAGAGAGGTTACAGTTTCATACGTTAGGCATTGGATACATTTCTTGTACTGTTTGTTATCTTGTCCCTCATACCCCCTCCCTCCTCCCCCTTTCCCTTCCCCCTCCCCCGGAGGTGTTCAGTTCACTTACACCAAACAGTTTTGCAAGTATTGCTTTTGTAGTTGTTTGTCTTTTTTTTACCCTGTGTCTCTCAATTTTGGTATTCCCTTTCAATTTCCTACTTCCAATACCAGTATACACGATTTCCAATATACTCAGATAAGATTACAGAGATAGTGTATGTACAACCACAGGAAGGTGATGCAAGAACATCATCAATAATAGAAGCTACAGATACACATGGGACGTTGAAAGTAGTTACAACTGTGATATAACAATTGTTTCCATAACATGGAGTTCATTTCACTTAGCATCATCTTATGTGTTCATAAGGGTATAGCTATTGGGCTCTTGTGATCCTCTGCTATGACTTGCCTAAATCTGTACTAATTATTCCCAGTAAGGGAGACCATAGAGTCCATGTTTCTTTGGGTCTGGCTCACTTCACTTAGTATAACTTTTTCCAAGTCCTTCCATTTCCTTCCAAATGGGACAATGTCATTCTTTCTGATAGAGGCATAAAATTCCATTGTGTATATGTACCACATTTTCCTGATCCATTCGTCTACTGAGGGGCATCTGGGTTGGTTCCAGATTCTCGCTATGACAAATTGTGCTGCGATGTACATTGTTGTGCTGGTGGCATTACTGTGATTTTGTTTGTGGTCTTTTGGATAGATACCCAAAAGTGGGGCTGCTGGGTCATAGGGGAGTTCTATATTTATTAGCCTTCTGAGGAATCTCCATACTGCTTGCCAGAGTGGCTGAACCAGTTTACATTCCCACCAACAATGAAGTAGGGTTCCCTTTTGGCCACATCCCCTCCAACAGTTGTTATTGTTAGTTTTCTTGATATAGGACATTCTTACTGGGGTGAGATGGAATCTCAATGTTGTTTTGATTTGCATTTCTTTTATGGCCAGTGATGTAGAGCACTTTTTCATATGTCTCTTGGCCATTCTCATTTCCTCATCAGAGAAGTCTCTTTGTAAGTCTTTAGCCCACTTGATGAGGGGGCTATTGGTTCTTTGCGGTTTTGTTTTGGAAGAAGGTAATTTTTTTAGTTCTGCATATATTTTAGAGATCAGGCCTTTGTCTGTTGAATGTCTGGTAAAGATCTTCTCCCAGTCTGTGGGCTTTCTGTTTATCTTGTGAGCTATGTCCTTTGCTGTGCAGAAGCTCTGCAGTTTGATGCAGTCCCATTTGTCCAACCTTTCTTTGATTTGTAGCCTTTTGGGTCTTTGTTAAGGAAGTTCCGTCCTGCAGCAAGGAGCCCAAGTGTTTCTCTTACTCCTTCCTTTAGTGTTTTCAGGGTGTCTGTTTTGATTTTGAGGTCTTTAGTCCATTTGGAATTGATTTTGGTGCAGGGTGGTATATTTGCATTACTTTTAATTTTAATTTTAAAGTCAGCTACATCTTAATATTTTAGATTTTGTATATGTTCAAAAGTAACATTTTAAAATAGTTATGTTATTGTAAAGGCGATGTATAGGTGGAATACTGTTGCACAAGTCAGGTAATGAGTACATTTCTTTTTTAACAGTGTTGCCACTTCCCTCATATACTCTGTTTTTTGCCTCCCAATCACCTTCCTCCACAAGTTTAATAGTTCATTTTTAACATAGTGTCTAGTGAATTTCATTGCTGCATTTGTTTACTTTCTTTCACCATTTCTGTGTTCCCCCTTACCCTCCCCAAACAAATGAACTTATACACAAGAAAAAAGGCATAGAATTAAAAAAGAGAAAAAGGAGAAAAGCAAACAAAATAAACAAAAAACCAAATAACAAAACCTTCTTGTTTCCATTTCTTAGAGTTCATTTTGATAAGCATCATTTTAGATGATTATTTGCACATAGTTATCGAGCACTTGTGATTTTCTCTTATAAATATCCTCCTTTGATCCCACTATATCAATGTTTATAGTCATGTATAATTAATTTATCATGTCCAAGAGTAAGTTTTTTGTGTCTTCTACCATGCATTGTGCTTATTATCTGTAGGTTTACAGGCATGTTCTAGTTAAACCAAATGAGGGAAACTATACAAGCTATGTGTCTTTGGCTCTGGCTTACTTGGCTTAATATAAGTTTTTCCAAGTGTTTCCATTTCCTTATGAATGATGAAATGTCATTCTGGCGGAAGCATGGAATTCCATTCATTTATGTACCACATTTTCTGGATACATTTGTCTGTTGGGAAGCAACTGTTGATTCCATGTCTTACCTATAGTAAACAATTCTCCAATGAACATGGTTGTGCTGGTGGCTTTAGTGTGGCCTGGTTTGTGGTCATCTTGATAAATGCCCAAGAGGGGATTTACTGGGTCATAGGGAAGCTCTATATTTAGTCTCTTGAGGAACCTCTATACTGCTCCATAGTGGTTGAACATGTTTACATTCCCACCAACAATGTAATAGTGTTCCCTTTTTGCCACATTCCTTCCAGCATTTGTTATTGTTTGCTTTCTTTTTTTTTTTAACAGAACAACTTAACTCGTCTTTTATTTTTTTAAAGCAATAAAGCAGAGACACTTCTTTACATTGGACTAACATGCAACTTGAAAAGAAAGGTATATACATATCAAACATAGAAATTTACTACTAAAATTTTATCATTTCCTCCCTCAAATTACTTTGATATTACTCCTCCATTTTGTAATCAAAAAGCTCCTATTACTAATCATTTGGCCAATGCCTTGAATTTCTGGAACTTGAAAGTCAATTATGGAAACAAGAAGTTACACATATGCCAAGGGGTTCATCTGCAAAATAGCTGCTATACCAGTGGAGAAGACCCCGCTGATCTGCCCACTCTATTCATTACTCAGACCAAACACAATATGCCCAGCCACCCATGAAGCTGTCTCACTAGCCATGAAGCATTATTATCCAGGACAGCTAACACAACAGCAGTGAGGAATGCTCCCAACATGCTCACACACTGGGCTATTCCTCACATGTAAAATCTCTCTAGCATACAGAGAAACACAAGGTTATACAGAGAGAAGACACAATTTCAACCTCTTCTTGAATGTAAAGCTTGAGTGAAATCCTTTTGATATGTTGGAAATTCCAATAAAACAAACCTAAAATGTTTCGAAAGGATTTCTAATTAAGATATCATATGCCAAGAGTTCAATTTGGTTTTGTGGGTTGAGTTGGAGTTTCTACAAAGACCATTGGAATACATTTTTAATATAGGCTTCTGTGGGGAAGTACGAAAAACAAGAAAGACTGTAAGAATTTGTCAGATTTAAAAATCAAAATAATTAGCAAATGTGCAAATTAAAATTTGTATGCATTTTTTTCTAATCTCTAGTAACCTAAAGAGCCCCTATAAGACATAGCTGCTTCCTCAATGCTGTATCATGGACATAACCTAAAAATTTTCTTTAAAAGTGCTTTGCAGGTATCAACCATCTCCTGAAATCACTAAGAGACACATACAAGGAAAAGGCTACCCAATCTATGCAGACTAATTTCAAGCAAACGTGAGAGGAATCCTGCATACTGACAATGCAACAAGTTAAGAGAAAAGGGACAGTATGCGGAACGGCAATTTACGGTTACATACTCATTTCACTTTCCATGCAAGATGAAGTATAACGAGCACAATATTGTAACTGTACATCATTGAACATAATTTTCCCTAGGATTCTATTACATTCTATGGTCAGTTTTATTTTTTTTAAATCAGACAATACACATAATGACCATTGTAACTGGGGTGAGATGGACTCTCAATGTTGATTTTATTTGCATGTGTCTTATGGCCAGAGATGTTGAACATTTTTTCATTGGCCATTCTTACTTCCTCTTCTGACAAATTCCTCTTTAAGTCTTTAGCCTCTTTATTAACTGGGTTATTGTTTCTTTGAGGGTTTATTTTTGGGGGTTAACTTTTTAAAATTTTGTCACAACAATAATATATTGAACTCCAGTGCCTTAAATAGAATTTCTGGGAGCACAAGATTAAACAAAGGTGTTAGAATCTAAATTACAGATATTCTGATAGAAGCTGACTATATTAGTAGATCCACTCTTTTTCATACAAATATATTACTTTTTAAAAATATATTTTCCAATAGAGGCTCAAAGAAGTTAACTGAATTAAATATAGAAGAGACTTAGAACTCAAGCCTTGATAAGATAGGTATAGCTAATAATTTTCACCTTTGCTAATGCTTATATGTAAAGTTATGGTTTGCTGAAGGAAGGATTTTTAAGACACAACTTTTGGCATACAACAGAGGTAGTTGTGAGAAGAGTTTCTTGAGTAGAGCAACAGGCAGATCAGAGAAGAAAATTTTTCTATAACAGGAGTTAAGGGCTAAAGAGACAAACTCCACATAGGCAGGAAACATTGTGGCAGTGAATTCTTCAAACAGGAGAGAAGGTAGAAATCTGGAGAGTTTTATATCTAAATCAAGAGTGAATTGGACTGTAAATGTAAACTACATTAAATTTTTCTAATGGTTTGTTCTAGTGGTACCAAGTCATATCAATTAGGGCAGTTAGGTGCCTTTAAAGAGTCAAGAGAGTAAAACAATTTATGGAAAAAGCTTGAGCAATAGCCCAAACAAAGCAAAAAAGAAGGATGGTGAGATTTTGTTTTGAATTTAAAATCTTGTGTTCTCCAAAATATGGTTATTGTATAAGTGGGTTTTGGTTATAAACTAAGAGATGGGCACACAATGTATTCCAATTTCCAAAGTTTGAGGAATTACTTTCCATGAAGTTTATAAGAAATCTCAACAATGAACTTGAATGAGATTAAAAAGGAATCTAGAACTAAAAAACTCGTATGACATAAAAGAACTGGTTTCTTTTAGTTGGAGAGGAAAACAATGGCTGGAGAGAATAAAAAGTGATTGCAGCTACATATTATAGAAATATATAAGAAATACATATGATTTTTACATATATCATTATTATATATTATATAATATTTATGCTATATATTACAAAATGATACATTATGTGTAATGTATGTAATATACAATATATTACTTACATATATAAGAAATATATTATCTCTCTCTATATATATGAAAACAGTATAATTAAACCAACTAGATTCTCTTTAAAAGGAAAAAGAGTAAAGAGGGAAAAATAATAATTTAGAGAAGGTAAATTTGATCAAAGTACTTCATATGCATGTTTATGAATATCACAAATGAAACCTCTTGGGACTGGGAGTATGGCCTAGTGGTGGAGTGCTTGCCTTGCATACATAAAGTCCTGGGTTTTATTCCTCAGCACCAGAAGTGGTGCTGTGGCTCAAGTGGTAGAGTGCTAGCCTTGATTGAGCAAAAGGAAGCCAGGGACAGTGCTCAGGCCTTGAGTTCAAGCCCCAGGACTGGCAAAAACAAAACAATCAAATGAAGCTTCTTCATGTAATAAGTTTATGTTAATAAGAAATTTAAGAAAAGTATGAATACAGTTAACCTTATGGAGTAATATCTGGTAAGCAAATATATAAAAGTAATTTACATTATAATGTAATGAAAACAAGTCTGAACTTAGATTAGGTATGAGAACTGGACATTAGTAGCTATCAATTTTGGTCTCTAGTGTAGAGACCATGAAAAGATGCCTACAAATCTAGAAATACAAATTTTAGTTGTAGTTGTGCTAAATTTGTTTAAATGCTTGAAAAAACATTGCTTATTTGCATTTCAATTTTTTCCTTTTTATTACTATCTTTAAGTAGCCATACAAAGGAGTTGCCATTTAACAAAAATAATGAATATCTTTATGAATGTCATCCTTTTCTATATTCTCACACATCCCTTCTATACTCATCTCTTCCATCGCTCTTAATTTTATAGGATACACATTGAATTCCTCTTCGATTCATTTATCTACTTCTTTCCCTTTGGACACCCCCAACCCCCTTTTTGAGTATTCTTTTCTTGGTGTTTTATTTTGCTGAACTTTGATTTTGGCTTCCTAAGGAATTATACTATTTGTGATCTCCCTTCAATCTACCATATGTCAGTTCATACATTTGTATACCCAATGTATTTACCTTTAAGTTTATAAGCTAAATATAGCTTCCATATATAAGGGAAAATGTCTCTGGGCCTGAATTACATCACTAAACATACTTTTTTTGACCACCTAAATCATATAAATAATAATTCTCTAAGTACCTGGTAGCAGGGTAGCAATTGGGCAGAGTTATAATTGAGGTAGAGGGAATGCTTTTGAAGAGTGTTACTTTGAATATGTCACCAACCTTTCTATGAAGTTTAGAAGATTATCTCTTACTAGTTAATGTCAAGCAAAACCAAGAAAGCACCATGCACTGAAGGTATGTACTTTCATCACTTTAGCACTGCATTTTAAATTAAATTATTTTATTATTATAGAGGTGATGTACACAGGGATTACAATTACATGAGTTAGATAATGAGTACATTTCCTTTTGTACAGTGTCTCCTTTTCCCTCATTCTCTCCTAGTATCTTCCTCCTGTCTCCATCCATGAGTTGTATAGTTCACATTCATCAATGTCCAATGAGCTTCAGTACTGCACTTTTCACCCCTTTCCCCTTGAGTTCTGTACCCTTCCCCCAGCCCTTCCAAAGATGTACTCTTGAATACGCCATACATAAGGTAAAGAAAACAGAATCATCAAAAAAATTTTTTAAATGAAAGCGAAAAAGTCTCCTGTTTCCATATCTTGAAATTATGTATATTATTTTATGTGAATATGGAGAGACATTTAGGCATTGCACCTTTGTGTTTCTCTCCTAAGAGTATCCTCTTTTGGTCTCACTGTGTGTGTATAACTAGAATCCTCTATAGTTTATCATATCCCATTGTGTTTTAGATCTAATTTCTGCATTATCTGAGAGAACATACACCATTTGTCTCTCTGAGCTTGGCTTACCACACTTAACATGATTTGTTCTAGTTCTGTCCATTTCCCTGCAAATGACATTATTTTATTCTTTCTAATGTCTGTGTAAAATTCCATTGTATACAGATACTACATTTTTGGGGATCCACTCAACTGTTGTGGGGAATTTGTGTTGCTTCCATATTTTGGCTATTGTGAATAGTGCCGCAGTGAATGTGGATGGGCAGGTGTCCTCATATCCTGGCTCAAGATGTTCAAGGTAAATGCCCAGAAGTGGTATGACTGGGTCATAGGGAAAGGTCTATGTTTAGTTTAATGAGGAACCTCCAGACTACTATCCAGAATGGTTGGACTGGTTTTCATTCCCACCAACAGTGCAGAAGGGGTCCTTTTTCCCCACAGCCTTACCAACATTTGTTAGAATTAACAATGTTGGACAATCTTGTTGGGGTGAGAGTTTAGTAACTATAACCTTAGCTGTGCAGAAAGTTTTTATTTTAATATAGTCTCACTTGTCAAGTCTCTCTTCTATCTGTTGTGTCCCTGGGACTCTATTCAAAAAGTGTCTACCTATACCTATATGTTCTAATATTTCTTCTACACCCTCTTGCACTAGTTTCAAAGTTTTAGGTTTGACATTAAGGCCTTCAGTCCACTTTGAATTGATATAAGTAGCACTACATTTTGAAAGGCTGATTTGGAACAGAGAAGATATTTATTGGAAAGAAAATAAATCTCATAATCTCTCTTGAAAGATTACAAAATGTCAAGATTTTATATAATTATTTGGCTAGGGAAATTTAGAATAAAATTATATAAGCATGTATTCATAGGTGAATAGAATTCATATAATCATTCTTTTGTAAGTAGGCCAGCTGAGGTCTAGAGTAGGCAAATGACTTCGTTAAACTATAAAACTGTATCTTTCTGACGATATGTGGTATTGAACATTTTTCATACACCTGATAGGCATTTATATGTCTACTCTGAGAAATGCCTTTTGAGATCTGGATGTGTTGACACATGTGTGTAATCCGAGCATTTAGGAGTTTGAGGTAGAATTGTGCTCTAGAAGCCAGGTTAGGCTACATATTCAGACAGAATGAGAATGAATATTTGGATATATTGCCTAAGTTTTAGAGTTCTTTATATATTCTAGATATTACTTTGTTGTCAGAGTTACAATTCACAAATATTTGTAGACTGTATGTTCTATAGATTGTCCATCACTGTTGATTATTTCCTTTGCACTGCAGAAGTTGTGGTGTTTTTGTTGTTTTGATATATTTGTGTTTTTTCCCTTTTATTTCCTATGTTTTGGGGTTCTTATGCAGAGATTCCTGTCCATTTCAATATCTAGAATCCTTCCCTTCTAATTTCTTCTATTAGCTTCACAATTTGGGGGACATCATTTTGTTAAGTGAAATGAACGAGGCACAGAAAGTCCAGCACCATATGATCTCACTCAAAGTTGAGAATAGAATGGTGGTTACCAGGGAGTAAGAACTGTAGAGAAAGTGATGGGAAATGTTCATCAGTGGATATCGTTACAGTTAAATAAGAATAAGTTTCTCTGTGGTGCTAGTGTACAGTAGGGTGACTACAGAAAACAATTTGAGAGGGGCTTACAAAATCTAGAAGAAGGATCTTAAGAGTTTTGCCAGAGGCTGAGAATGTGGCCTAGTGGTAGAGTGCTTGCCTAGCATGGATGAAGCTCTGAGTTCCATTCCTCAGTACCACATAAACAGAAAAGGCTGGAAGTGGTGCTATCGCTACTTTTGAGCACAAAGATGCTCAGGGACAGTGACCAGACCCTGAGTTCAAGCCCCAGGATTGGCAAAAAAAGTTTTACCAAAGGGAAATGATAAAAACTGGAGACAAATATTTTAGCCTATTTAAATATTATGATGTGTATTACAGATATTGAATAATACATGGCATTCTATTAATGCATACCATTTTATATCTTTGTATATCAGTTAAATTGAGTATGTGCCTGGAATTATGCTAGGTGGATTGTATGCATTCATCGAATTTAACTACTAAAAGAATCCTCCTAAAGTAAATCTTACTTCCATTTGACAGATGATGAATCTAGATCATTAAGAGTAGAACTAGCTCCATTTTCTATACTGATTATTTTTGCCTTTTAATCACTAGTTCATAAGCCAGGCTTCAAGATCTGAAAGTTATATATTACTTACCACACTTTTCCTCCCAAAGTACACAAGGTTATTAAGTATTGTTTTAGCCCATACTGAAGGAAATTAATCATTTAATATTTCTTCTTCCTCCAATGCCATGTTGTTTCTTACATGTTTCAAACTTTTGTGATTTGTTTATTGTTTGTGTGGTTCCATTTAAGTAATACAATAAATGGGCCATTGTGGTTTATACATTTCCTATATAATGAGATAGTTCTTTTTTATCACTGGCATTGTAATGTGTTTATATAATCCCATGAAATATAATAAAATGACACTTTTCTTCCCATTATTACAAAAAATCAGATCTTACAGGGTAAAAAAAGACAAACAACTAAAAAAGCAATGCTTGCAAAACTGTTTGGTGTAAATGAACTGAACAACTCATGGCGGCAGGGGTGGGGGAGGGAAAGGGGAAGGGGGAAGGGGGGAATGAGAGACGAGGTAGCAAACAGTTCAAGAAATGTATCCAGGGCTGGGGATATGGCCTAGTGGCAAGAGTGCCTGCCTCATATACATGAGACCCTGGGTTCGATTCCCCAGCACCACAGATACAGAAAATGGCCAGAAGTGGCGCTGTGGCTCAAGTGGCAGAGTGCTAGCCTTGAGCAAAAAGAAGCCAGGAACAGTGCTCAGGCCCTGAGTCCAAGCCCCAGGACTGGCAAAAAAAAAAAAAAGAAAAGAAAAGAAAAGAAATGTATCCAATGCCTAATGTATGAAACTGTAACCTCTCTGTAATTCAGTTTGATAATAAAAATATATATAGATAGATAAAAAACTCAGATCTTAAGAATATTGCATTCAGAATGATATAATTCAGCATTTTATGGAGTTGTATTTTTCTTAAAACACTGGAGCTAGATTCTGCTCCAGTTATTATCACAGGAATAAATTGTTGTTGATGGAATATATTTTGTGTTAAAATATGTTTTGAAATTATCTCTGAACACAGAGATGTTATTTATGTTTAGTAAAATAATTTAGAAAATCTAATTCTAAAACCAACTTGTGAGCATGAGTACTCTAAATGGTATTTTCAGAAAGATATCAGACTATCTAGATGAATTATTAAATTTCCATGCTGAAAATAGAGTTGTACCTACAAACTGGAATAATTTGGTTGATAATGTGTGAATTCCACATTTGGGCTACTGAGTCAATAAAATGGATATTAGGTGTAGTTAATTTGGCAGAAAATTGTATAAATGAGTCATATTAGGATAGACTGCCAAATTCATCAAAATTATTTCAAGCAATGGTTCATTAAACTCAAAATTACTTTTTCAAGTTTTATTTGTATGTATTTCATTTACTCTGCTTGGTTTTTGCCTGTGTTTTAGTTGTAAATACTAAAACAACATAAATGCAATTGTGTGCATACATGTAGGAAAAATCCTGACATAAGGAGAGGCTGTGGTCTCTATTCCGCTATCTGGTCCCCAGAAGCCACTCATCCACTTTATTCCTCTCTGAGTTAATTTTTTCTTTTCTATAATATCAAATAAATTTGTGCTGTTTTGCTACTTTCTTCTTTCTCTCAGTGTGTTTTTAAGATTTACAGATATTATACATATAATCAGTTCATTTTTTCTTCCTGAAAACTATTCCAATATATGCTGTTATTTATACAACTGCTGATTGAGCTCCCCCACCTGCCCCCTAGATATAAATATAAATACATTGCAAATTTTATGTTGTTGGATTTTTTTTGTTTCTTATCCTTTCCCCCCTACCATCAGTTAAACTACTTACAAATCATTTTAAGGATAAAAGAAATTAAATTGAAGATTCCACAGATTCTACAGTAACCTTTATCCTGGCTCCTAGGTAATTTAACCCAACTACTAAGAGATGATACTTCTTTAATATTTACTGAATGTTTCAAATATTTAATGAAATATTTCACTACATTTCATAGGAACTCATGCTATTCTCAGTATTGTGTGAATTTGGGGAATTATTTAGCTTAGAATTTTCTAGTAATTATTCTTTCTTGGCAATTATTTTTTCCTGTAATAAGAGCAATGGAATATAATTTATTTACAATATCATACAATGTCTCAAGATGGTCAGTGCACAGATTTATGTATATCATTCAATCAATAGTGTTCTTTCTGGTCCTTTCTCTACAAATTTTGACTATCTCACTTTCTTGGGTTTTCGTTTCTCTTATATAATATCAGTGAGAGTACTAGGCTCTTCGGGGTTTTTGTCTTTATATATAATATAGTCTTGAGATTGCCTGTAGGCAGAAAAGAAATTGATTGTAAATCTTACTCCCTCTCTTTTTTTTCTGAAGAATAATAGTGTTGTATTACTTAATGTGCAATAGGTAAAATTTTTGTTCAGACATATGACCTATTTTGATGTTGTTCATCGAAGTTATGAAAAAAATCTCTTAGCTATTCTCTTACATAGGTTGTAGTACACGCTGTCTAATTTAAAATTTTATAAAATATAAAACGAATTAATGTTTCCATAGCTTTGACTGCTACTTTCCCTTCATTGTAGAAAATGGAATATGAAGAATCTTTTAACATTTTCCAGTAATTATACATTTATATAAAATGCACCATAACTAAAAATTAGAAGCTGGGCATTGGTGGCTTACACCTGTAATCCTAACTACGCAGGAAGCTGAGATCTGAGGGTTGTGGTTAAAAGCCAACTCGGTTAAAAAGGCTGTGAGACTCTTATCTCCACTTAACCATCTAAAAACCTGAAGTAGCGCTGTGGCTTAAAGTGGTAGAGAACTAGCATTGAGCAGAAGAGCTCAAGAAAAGTACATGGGCCCCATAATCAACAACAACAAAATTAGTACTATTAATACTTTAATATTCCACCCTAACAACACATAGATACTTTATGGCTTAGTTCAAATAAATGGGACTAAAGTTCAGATTGTTGTAACTCCCTGAACAATAGTCACTCCTCTGTACCATTTCAGGTATAACTTTAAATCAGAAATTGCCTTGATCAAGATCTTGTAGTCAGAAAATTACACTCATACTAGTACTGCCTCTGCATTGATGATAATTTAGAATTTTTTTAATCATCATTTGTTCCCAAATGTAGGTGAACATTAAATATTCAAAAGTCATAGGCTTTGAAACATA
This sequence comes from Perognathus longimembris pacificus, assembly GCF_023159225.1. Taxonomy (NCBI): domain Eukaryota; kingdom Metazoa; phylum Chordata; class Mammalia; order Rodentia; family Heteromyidae; genus Perognathus; species Perognathus longimembris. The sequence goes on along the minus strand of NC_063188.1, from coordinate 52,053,895 downwards.
GATCAGTTTCCTGCCTAATAAACTTTCAAATGTTGTGATCAACTTATCCTGGGGAATAATATTTAGTATTAGACATCTTCTCATTCCTGAGCCATATAGGCTCTGTATGTGTATGAGTACAAACTGGATATTTCTTTAATATCTTTAAACATTCTACCAAATTTGTACTACATAGGAAATTGTGCAGTACCTATAGTATGTACTCTTCAGAGTTACTAGATTCTATGCAGAAGTATAGAGCATGAGTAAGTCCTTAAAGATGCATCTTAGTTGTAAATACAAACAAAAAATACAATGAAATTGTTTCATATGGGATATTTCTGAAATGTGAAAATAACTACAAAAGCCAAATTCTTAAATTATTATCCATTTACTCCTCTTATTATGTTGTAATATAAGTAGAATACTACATAATGGTGTATAATGTAAACTGTAATAATCAAAATGAATTACAAATGATTAAATTGTTTTTATTGTTTTTATAAACATCTCTGATACTTAGTAAAGGATAACAAGCAGTTCAGTAACCTCCTTTTCTTTTTCTCTTTTTTTTGCTAGTCCTGGAGCTTGGACTCAGGGCCTGAGCACTGTCCCTGGCTTTTTTTTTGCTCAAGGCTAGCACTCTCTCTTGAGCCACAGCACCAGTTCTGGCTTTTTCTGTTTATGTGGTGCTGAGGAATGGAACCCAGGGTTTTGTGTATGCTAGGCAAGCACTTTACCACTAAGCCACATTCCCAGCCCCTCCTTTTCTTGATTAAAAATGCTTTCTTTTTTCTTTTTCTGAGAAATTGACAGTAATGAATTAGTAAATGAAGAAACAATCTGGTGTATGTCTTAAAAAACACTGTTGGGCCATTTTATTGGAAAATGCCAATTACTTTGCAACATATACTTTATTAGTTTGTTGATATGTGTGAGATTACAAATGATACACAAGAACTTTATTAAATATCATCCCTGGTGTCAGTGGCTTACAACTGGAATGCTAGCTACTCAGGAGGCTGAGATCAGAGGATTGCAGTTCAAAGCCAGCTTGGACAGGAAAGTCCATGAGTCTCTTGTCGCTAATTAACCACCTCAAAAAAGCTGAAAATGGAGCTGTGATTCAAGTGGTAGAGCCTCTTTTCCCCTGACCGACATATATAAAAGGAGAAATTCATATAATTAACATATACATAAACAGATAACAAAAATAAAAATAAAGCCTCTACTTTGATTTGATCGTAGTAGGGGCTGTGATGGCAACTTCAGCCGGCTAACATCTGAGCAATCTTCACAAAGTTACACAGGTATTTTGGTCATGCATCTGACTTAGAGAAATGTATGTTTTGATGGAATGGTGAAATTGAACTTTTTGAGTCAATTATCGTTATAATAATAATACTTCAAGAGATATTTGATGAGGGCATAAAAGGACATCATTGTGGAGAGATGGAACGGAAGAAAATAAATATAGTCATCTAAGTAGCTGCTTGTTTCTACTTGACTGCTTCAAAACAATCTTTGCCTGCCTTCAGTAGTGCATCCTTCTCTATCTTTCTTACTTTAGTTGTTTACAGGGGACATTTTGACATGGTTCAGATGCATATCTATTATGGGTATGGAGTTGGCAGTGGACAATATTGAAAGATTTGGTAGTGAATGCAATACTCATACAAGAGACATCTTGAGAAATTATTGGTATTGAAGAGCTTTTTGATAATTTCATTTCACTTTTTGCTATTTAAAATTTACTAGTTGTTTGGTTTTGTCTATATGCAGCTTGCCAAAGTGAACATTAATTATTAACATTTGGAGTATAAGAATATGAATAAAATTGCATCTTAGATTTAGTTTGGAAATCATAAAGAGAACAGATCGCTTTTAGTATATGATAAGGAGGTCGGCTGTTTAACAAAGGCTAGAGCCTAAAGTTATGGTCAAGAAATTTTTAGGGGAAAATAAAAGAAATTCTTAGGGGAAATGGAGATATGCCTCAAGTGGTGAAGTGCCGGCCTTGAGCAAAAAAGCCAAATGACTGTGAAAGGCCCTGTGTTCGAGTCCTAGTACTGGCACTGAAAACAACAACAAGAAGAAAGGAAGGCAAGGAGCAGAAAGGAAAAGAAAGGCAAGGAGCGGAAAGGCAAGGAGCAGAAAGGCAAGGAGCGGAAAGGAAAGGAAAGACAAGGAGGGAAAGGAAAGGAAAGGCAAGGAGCGGAAAGGAAAGGCAAGGCAAGGAGCGGAAAGGAAAGGGAGGGAAGGAGGGAGGAAGAAGAAAAGAAGGAAAGAAGGAAGGAAGGAAGGAGAGAGAGAAATGAATAAAAGAAAAGAAATGAGGAGAGTGGAAAGAATACATTAGTATCTCTCTACACTAAAAATTGAATCATTTATTTGTAATAATTCAGGCCTAAGGCTGGGAATATGGCCTAGTGATAGAGTGCTTGCCTCATAATTCAGGCATAAAGGGCTGTAGAAGAGTATTGTTTCTCTATGCAGCATCTGTTCAATGGAACTAAATAAATTAAAATATAAAACTTTATTAATCCAATATAGTTATAAAGTTCTGTTCAGTCTAGTGATCCTAGGTTATCTGTATATTTTCCCATCTTCAGTATAATATTTTTACTGCTTTGTTAACGTGTGTGTGTGTGTGTGTGTGTGTGTGTGTGTCAGTCTGTCTGTTTGTTGGTCTGTCTGTATGTGTGCCAGTCCTGAGGCTTGGACTCCAGGGTACGGGCACTGTCCGTAAAATTTATTGCTCAAGGTTAGTGGTCTACCATTTGGACCACAGCTCCACTTAGTGGGGTGTGTGTGTGCGTGTGTGTGTGTGTGTGTGTGTGTGTGTGTGTGTGTGTGTGAAATTGAAGACAAGCCTGAGCTGGCTGGCTTCAAACCACAGTCATCAGATTTCATCATGCTGAGAAGCTAAGATTACAAGTGTTAGCCACCAACAGCTGCCTGGTTGTTGTGTCACTGTTGTTGTTGTTGTTTGTTTCTTTGTCTGTTTTTGGTCGGGACTGGGGCCTGAACTCAGGGCTTGGGCACAGTCCCTGAATCTCTTTGTGCTCAAAGCTAGCACTCTACCAATTGAGCCACAGTGCCACTTCTCGCTTTCTCTGAGTAGTTAATTGGAGATAAGAGTCTCACGAACTTTTCTGCTCCAGCCGGCTTCAAATGCGATCCTCAGATCTCAGCCTCCTGAGTTGCTAGGATTACAGGCATAACCTACTGGTGCCTAGATATTGGTTGGTTGGTTTTGGGGTTTTGTTTCTTTCTTTCTTTCTTTCTTTCTTTTTTTAATAGTATGACCTCTTCCATCAAAAATATACCCTTCTAGAAACTGTGTTTGTGGTCACATTATTTTTACTTTCTCAAAGCAAGCTATTTTTCCTTATTTTGCTTTCTTCCACTTTCTGTAATCTTGAGCTTTAAAATATATTTTACTCCAACCTGACTGAAAAATAGCCATGCCCTTTGTCTCTAACATGATGAATTAAAATGCAAGACCAATTTATACCTGAAATTCGTTGTTTATTTAGTTTCATAACAAAATTGAGAGGAAGGTACAGAAATTTCCTCTCCCTTTAAGTTGTAGCTTTTTCATTGTCAGCATTCTTCTCTAGAGGTTGCATTTGTTACAAGTGGTGAACTCTGACACATAATCAGCCAAAGTTCATAGTTTACAATGTGGTTCACTGTTTATCCTATATATTCTATGAGAAAAATTCATATCAACTTGTATCTGTAATTGTAACATTATTCAGAGCATTTTCATTATCCTGAAATTATTCTGTGCTGTACCTATTCATTCTTTCTTCCAGCCTCAAAACTAGAAACTGCCAATCTTTAAATTTCTCTCTACTTTTTCCCTTTAGAGAATGTAATATGTCCAGAATCATATCGTATGTACTACATACAGATTGATATTTTAATCTTAGTATTGTGCATTTATGATTCATCCATGTCTTTTCATGGCCATACAGTACATTTTTAAATACATAGTAATATTCCTCTGTCTGGATGTACCACAATTTATCTACTGCATTTTAGCTTGGTCATTTCCAAATTGTGGCAATTCTGAATAAAGTGGCTATGAGTATTATTGTGCAGCCTTTTAGGTTGGATATAAGAGTATTTCTTCATAACTTTGTCAGCATTTAGTATTGGTACTATTTTGAACTTTGGCCATTTAAGTCGAAGTATAGTAATTCTTCAGTGTTCTTTATAGTATTCATTTTATTGATTATATAAACATGATGTGGAATATTTTATCACATGCTTAATTGCCATCTTTACACAATTGTCAAGATATTTGGCACTGCTATCCACACTGATCACTCATCATTCCGGCATTTGTCATATTTCATATATTCTTGCTCCTGCATTGGCTCTTTGGGAGACTTAGTTGCTAAGAGGATACTGAAAAAAATGTATCACAATCCTTAGTCACAAAGTATGAGTGTACTTGACAAAACATATAGAAAATAAAAAATGTAGGTAACTAATAGTTGCTAAGATATATGTATTTCTATATAAAATGTATTGCCATATCTAATTGCAATATCAGCAACTAAAAATGGCTGCTGCCTACACAATCCTGCTAGGTAGCCTGTACAACATCTCTATGTTAATTAGAAAATGCTTCCACCATGTACAAAATTGGAAATATGGCTTTTCTTCTGCGTAGTCAGGTCCCTTGGGAATACTGCTTGGATAACTTACTGTGTATACCTTCAGATGGAAAAAAAAAAACCGTACATTTTCTTCCAAGGGACTATAACCTTACCTCATTGTTTTTCTCTTTGCAAGCATAGTACAGCTGGAGTTTTAATACCCATCTCCTCACTCATACACATATGGTTGTAAGCTTACACTTTGTTTTGTTTTGCCAGTCCTGGTACTTAAACTCAGGGCCTGAATACCGTCTTTGGCTTTTTTTTGCTCTACCACTTCTGGCTTTTTAAATGTATGTGGTGCTGAGGAATCGAACCCAGGGCTTCATGTATATGAGGCAAGCATTCCACTACTAGGCCATATTCCCAGCCCCTACACTTTGTTTCTTATGATTTTAGAGTGCTAATTTTACAATACTTTATTTCCTATTTTTCATCTTCACTTCAATATCAATGGACAAATAATTGTAACAAAACCAAAAAGGCAAAATTTGTTAAGTGGGTTCTTAGTTAACGAAAGGATAGAAAATATGGGCCAAAATAGATTAGAATGTTTTCTGTGCCTATTATTAGAGTCAAGGACACATCAAGTCTCTTTATATGTTAGATAGAAATTAAGGATCTTTGCTCTATATTCAGGATACTTTATCAAAAGAACAATTCCTATTTTCTACTGAAAGCTTTTAGTGGTAAATTATTTTAAAGTGTATATAAAATTTTAACATTAGAATTAATTCTAGTTTGAGAAAGCTGTAAGCGCATCTCATTGACAGGAACATATAAATTCTACTAAAAGCAACATAATAAACTATTAGCATTTGTAATGAATTTCCTTTCTAGGTACAGTACTTTGTGGGCTGGTCAAACTGCAATGAAAGTCTGTCATTTTCCATTGAAAATATCCTGAAATGCATCTCAAGTCTTCCTATTGCACTTTAGGAAAATACAGTGGGCAATTTTGTTATAGAACTCCTAGATTCTATAGTAACAACTGAATTAGACAGAAATCATTGAACTAAGTGGCTCATAGCAAAGATAATGTATGTAGGTGAAATTTCATGTTGCCAACTTGAGATCTGTGAAACACATGGCTTAAGAAAGAAAGTTTTATTTCACTACTATAAATAACATTGAAAGAACCACTGTAATTCGCATATGTAAGGTGGGCAATTTGTAGTTGTCAATGAACAGGTTACAGTCTAGTGTTTCTCATATTGGTTTGAGTTTTGGGGGGAAGAAATAGCATCATATAGGTTACATTTTATCTCTTGCCTTCACTGGGATCAATAAAGGGTACCCTAAGGTGTAACACAAAAGGTCCAATAATGTACAATGATTAGTTTGATGTGAAACTGGATGTCTGATGGCACCTCGTTCTTGCTATTAGTTTTTCAGTGATTATCCTAGCTTCCTTGAAATAGTGAAATATTTCTCTATTTCCTTTATGCCAATTGTGGGGCTTGAACTCAGGGCCGGAGCACTGTCACTGGCTTCTCTTTGCTCAAGGCTAGCACTCTACCACTTGAGCCAAAGTGCCACTTCTGGCTTTTTCTGTGTATGTGGTGCTAGTGAATTGTACGCAGGGCCTCATGCATGCTAGGCAAACACTCTACCACTAAGTTACATTTCCAGCTCTACTCTTTATTTATTTATTTATTTAGTTAGTTAGTTAGTTATTTTTTGCCAGTCCTGGGCCTTGGACTCACGTCCTGAGCACTGTCCCTGGCTTTTTTTTTAGCTCAAGGCTAGCACTCTGCCACTTGAGCCACAGTGTCACTTCTGGCCTTTTCTATATATATGTGGTGCTGGGGAATCAAACCCAGGGTTTCATGTATACGAGGCGAGCACTTTTACCATTAGCCCATATTCCCAGCTCCCCTACTCTCTCTTTCTTAAGGATCGTCTTTTGCTTGTCCCTGAATATTTTCTGGCAATAATATAATATCAAAAGCAACATGGTAAGTTTTCAGACTTTTATGTTTATTTGTTTATTAATAAAATAACTAGTGAATATTGACAGCAACTATGGAACATTTCTTGTAATTCAGATAGGTTCATGACTTTTATTGAACTTGAGTTTGATAGTTCATATGCTAGCAATGTGATTTTAGAATGCTAAAATCTTTACATTTTCTGCGTTAATTTTGGTTCCTTTCATGAAACTAATTTTGAGGATAAAGTGAATATCTATTTACATAGTCATGTGGCTCAAGGGGGATAGTATGGAGTAAAATGAGGGAAGATGTGAAGTACAGATCTTCCTTTTGAGGGATTGTCCAAAACAATTCAGAATGTTGAGTATGTCTGGTTCCTGACTTCAAAATATCAGTAGTGCTATTCAGTTACTATGATAATCAAATAAATATGCCTTTACACATTTCTTCATTACACAGACAAAACTGGGGATGCTTCTGGTTGAAATCCACTTAGTCAGTGATTCAGTATTAATTTTCACACATTGATATTACACACAATATCTAAAATTAATGCCATTCCTCAAACTTGTAAATCAATATTGTTAATAGGAACCTCTTGGGGCCTAGTGATATGGAACAAACAGAAAATATTAACAGGTGTAGGTGTATATTCTGTTTAAATTATTTTGAAAATCACAAATGTTCAAAGTGGTAGCTTAGTATTTGATTTTAGTGCTCTTGGTAGAAATTTAAATATAATCATTATGCTTATGAGAGGTCATATTGAAATACAGGCAATTTTAAAATCTAGAACCTTGTAAGACAAATATTAACAAGGGGATTTTTGCTTGTATTCAATGATTTCATTTTATAGTGGTATGCTGACTGTGGAATTTTAATCAATTCTTCACATTAAATGTCTCCTTGAATATTTGCAATGGATTTTATTTGACATTGTGCTTACCCTCTTTTTTTTTTTTTTTTTTTTTTTTTTTTTGCCAGTCCTGGGCCTTGGACTCAGCCTGAGCACTGTCCCTGGCTTCTTTTCTTGCTCAAGGCTAGCACTCTGCCACTTGAGCCACAGCGCCACCTCTGGCCATTTTCTATATATGTGGTGCTGGGGAACCGAACCTTGAGCTTCATGTATAGGAGACAAGCACTCTTGCCACTAGGCCATGTTCCCAGCCCCTGTGCTTACTCTCTTAATTTCAGTTTAGCAAAGATTTTGTGTTTATGCCTTGAAATACATTTATTATACCAACTTTACAAATTAGTTGATTAGTGGCTCAAATGGTCACATACATAAATGAAGACCAAAATATATGTCTTGATTTTGTTCAATTTCATTAGTCCATACATGAAAAATGCCATCAGCGGATGATAATTCCAGAGCCTGTTCCAGGTCCCCATACTTTTTATGACATGTCATTTTTCAGGAAGTGTTATTGATTTTTTTTGCAAATCTTAAGTAACATAGCATGTTGCCATAATTTTCATTTACTGCATTTACAATTCAGATATTTAACTGTCCAAATAAAGCAGATTATTTTATTACATTTCTATACATCACAATTATTTTATTTTTACAGTCTTCTTGACAGTATATTGCAAATATATATTGTAGTTGATTAAACAAAATGGAATCTGCTACATGTGAAACATTAAAGACAAACTGAATAAATTACTGCAAATATCCCATTTTCACCTTTATAATTTAGTATTTTGTATATGAGTAAAGGAAACTAAAAATTACTCTTTGTAAGTGATTAACTTTCTAGCTAGTCTGAGCAAATTTTCAAGTACCAATGATCATCAACCTATAATAACACATGTAACAGTATATTGGACTTATCTATATTCACATATATAATTTCTCTAATCAATTGTTAACAAAAATAGCTCATATTATCATCATTAATCTTTTTATCATTTTAAACACTGTAATGATATTCATATTTTGAAAAATATAAACTATCATAAAGATTCTCCTCAATATTTAACTTTTAAATTTCTTAGTTATACAATGTTTCTGATATAGTTCAGACAGTCATATAGTATGTAGTCTTTTGAACTGAAAGTATTAAAACTTTCCCCCTGATGAATGTAAATAGTAAACATAAAACTAGATATATACAACTCTTGACTGTAGGTAGGTAATTTATGTCTTCCTGAATAATATTACTGCTTATTTTGTAGCCTTGGTCACTGAAGTTTCATCTATCATGGAACTCAAAAGGGAAAAATGAAAATCTAAGTATCCTATACTTATAGAAGTTAAATTATCCCACATAGCTTCATTGCTTATGCTTAAGGAGCTTGCAGGAAAAAACAACCCATCACCTTATTAATGACTAATCAAGAGGAATCTTGGTGTGAATGTGTGACAATAAGTAATCAAAAATAAAATAAAAGCTGGGTGCAGGTGGTTCACATATGTAATCCTAGTTACTCAGGAGGCTGAGAACTGAGGATTGCAGTTCAAAGCCAGCCTGAGCAGGGAAGTTAGTGAGATTCTTATCTCCAATTAACAACTCGAAACCTGGAAATGCCACTGTGGCTCAAGTGGTTGAGCACTACTAGCCTTGAGCTGAAGAGCTCAGGGACAGCACCCAGGCTCAGAGTTAAAGCCCCATTACCAAAAAAATAAAATTAATAAAATAAAAAAATAGGCATAGCATTATGACTTTAAAATGCATATTGTAATGAAAGTGATATTAATGCCATAAACGGATAGAAGTCACTAAAATTCTTTCCTTTAATAAATAGGTAACAATATAAGCATGGTTTTAATTAGTGTATCAGTGCAATGAAATAAATATTTTTAAAATATTTGACAAGTCGTAGAAACAGTTTATATCTTTCTTATAAAATCTTTATAATTTTCAGTTAGCAAACTATTTAAAGATACTGTGACTGTAAACGTTAGCTAAATTTAATTCTTTTAAGGAGCAAATAAATAGAATCTATATTGATCAGCTTTTATTCCTAGTTCCCAAATATTATCCACTCATATTCAAAGAAAAGTAATCATCAAATTGCAAGGTATAAGATTAATTTTATACTCTTCATTATATTCCTATTAATATGCCTAATTAAGGATATAATTTATTAATCTTCTAACATTTTCATTTAGAGTTTAACAAACTTTCAGATGAAATTGCATTCATTTTTCTCAAATATATAATACATCATTTATGTTATTTATGAAACATCTCATTACTTTATGTAAATACATCTAAAGTATGACAGCAGCATTTCACGAAAATGTATTCTTGAGAACTTTTGTTTTCGATCAGAGTTATGAAGCAGTTTGTTCAACACATTATATCCTCCCTCAAATAATTCACATATTTTAAATGTCTCTTCTTTCTGTTTTAACATTTAAATATGCAAGATTTTTACTTTTTTAAGTTTGTAAGATTCTTTTTTGAAGTATTATGAAATTGTATGTATTTTCATTTATTTTATAAGAATCAGAATTTATTTTGTGTTTTTTTTACATTTTTTCTTTATTGTCAAAGTGAAGTACAGAGGGGTTACAGTTTCATATGTAAGGCAGTGAGTACATTTGTCTGCATCCTCTTTAAAGGGATTTTAATATTAGTACTGAGACTGAAGTGTGGCTTTCTGGCTTGTATTTGAGTTCTGGTAAATCCATAGTCTAGTTCATCTGTGCAATATGGTATTTATAGTATACATATGTGTGTATATATATATATACATATACATTGTGCAACTCTATATTTAATACAAATGCTACCTAGCTATATAAAGTCTTAATTTATAAAATTCCACATATCAAAGCAGTCATAAATTAGAAGGCATATTTTATTTCAATTCAACTTACCTTGACCATATCTTAGATATGTTTCTAATGGAATATAAATTTTCTTTCATTTATAGTATATTGATTACAAAGATTTACTCACAAGTGAAACTCTGTTAGTAGGTGCAATTAGATTACAAATGAAAGCAGATTTGCAATCCATTATAATCATAAAGAAAATATTTCCCCTGACATCTCTACTTTTCTTTCTTCTTCAGGATTGGATCATAGTTTTCTGCCATATGGAGAACTTTTTGAAAGAGGAAAAATCGATGGAGAGAAATTATTAGACATCACCAGGAAAAAACTTATTGAACTTGGCATAACTCATACTGAACACCAGGACATAGTATTACAAGCAGTTGCAAGTATTAGTAAAAAGGTAAGTATAGTGATGTCTTTCTGTATTGCTGGCCTTTCTATTTAAGAAAACAGGTTAGAGGAAACAAGGCAGATCTGTCTGCTATGGTGTTTAAAAAAACAGTTTCTCACTGTTCTAGTACACAATTAACTATGACTGCTATGGTCGTTGATTCTGCCTAAAGTCATTTTTTATAAGACATGAAAAATCAGTGATGAGGACCCTAAGGAATTACTGATACAGGTTTCTATGAAATAGAGAAGATTTCTGTATCTACTGATGTTCAAAGAAAATAAAGAAAGGGCCAGGCACTGGTGGCTCATTCCTGTAATCTAACTACTAAAGAGACTGAGATCTGAGGATCTTGGTTCGAAGCCAGCTAGGGTCGAAAAGTCCCTGTGAGACTAATCTATAATTAAGCACTCAAAAAAACCAGAAGTGGCCCTGGGGCTCAAGTGGTAGATCACTAGCCTTGAACACAAAGAGGTTCAGGGACAGCGCCCAGGCCCTGAGTTCAATCCTCACAACCAACCAAAAAAAAAAAGAAAGAAAGAATGCTATTATATCACTTTCAAGCTTATGCATGTCGTTTCAGACTGCTGTTTCAGCACCTAGAAACAGAATTGTCGTTTTATATTATCAAGTCGTGTAGAAACTTAATTAATGTGACCACAAAGGCACAACTATACTATTTAATAAATATAACATATTTGGAGTTTTTATTATTTGAGAGTTGCAATAATGCCAGCTGTACCCATCCATTCAACAAATATTTTTGAGGACCTTTAATTATTAAGTAATTTAAGCAATGCCATATGGCTGTGTGTAATTTTGATTCTCTGCAATTTTCACTTGGTAGACTTAAAACAGCTGATTTCTTTTAATACATCCTAACTTGATTTTTAGTAGATTTTAAAATATTCTAATACTACATATTATTTTAAATAAGTTTAATCCTTATTTTATTAATTTGGATGAGTTTTATCCCCATAAAGAATAGTATACTCTTTTAAAAACTATGCTATATTCTTATTTTTGCCATTTCACTTCATATCCTGTTTAGACGGTATAAGAGTTTGACAATGTATGTTTTAATTATACAGCATATCTTGTTCAGTTATATATTTAATAGAGACTATTTTCTAGCAAACACCATAAAAATTCTTGCACACTGCATGAATGAAATGAAACTTTAATCATAGAGGGCTCAGTTGGGCCAAAATTACTTAACACTATATTTTTCTTCATGAAAAATTTATAGTGAGAACTATTAATTACATCAAGAATTCAAATACTTTTTTCCAACTGCGAAGAATGCATTTGAAAAATATGTGATGGGGAAAATGAGTGCAGAATTGGTTTTTCTCCAGTAACTAACCATTGTCTAAAATATCTTGGTATTGAAATTGGGCAAATTTATGAATAATCTCATAAATTAATCTTTGTAATTAGTCTACCATGTTACACAAACCCAGCAGTGTGTATGGGTTTCAAAGTAGTTCGTTTTGAAGAAAGATGAAAATTGATTTACAAAACACAGATTGGTTCTTCTGTAAATTTTATTGAGGTATAGAGGATCCTGAAGACTTAAAAAATCTGCACCTTTGAAAGTTTTTGAATCCATCTTTTGTGAGGTTTTGCCAAATTTACTTTGAGTGAATGGCCAAGGTTATAGGCTGCATATGCATGAATCTAAAATGTTACCATTGGAAAAATATACTATCCTTGGACAAAAGTTCCATTTTAAAATTTATCACTAAGAAAGAAGGAAATGTTACCAATTAACCTCTGAATGCTTTATTTAAGAAAATATACTTAGAGGGCTGGGAATATGGCCTAGTGGTAAAGTGCTTACCTCGTATACATGAAGCCCTGGGTTCAATTCCTAAGCATGACATACATAGAAAAGGCCTGAAGTGGCACTGTGGCTCAAGTGCCAGAGTGCTAGTCTTGAGCAAAAAGAAGCCAAGGAAAGTACTTAGGCCTTGAGTTCAAGCCCCAGGACTGGCAAAAACAAAACAAAACAAAACAAAAAAATACTTTACTAAGAAATTGTATACTGATTTTAGAAATTTTAGAATACAAAACAATCTGCCTCTCTAATCAATGGAATTTCTATTCTGAAAGTCTATATTTTCCCTAAGGTGTAGTCTTGGATAATATTTTTAAAGCTTAAACTATAAAGGGACACATGTCTCTAGAGGTCATAGATGAGTTTTTATATGGCTGGTTTAGCAACGACTTGTGGTAAGACTATTTCTGACTCAAATTCTGAATAGGAGCCAAGTATCAAATAATATCTTAACTGGACATGTGGGGCTCTCAAAATGACATAGTTATAATCGCATTAGATGACAAATGAACAAGAGACCATGAGCTGGAAATAACCAAACAGAAAAAATTAAGCAAGGTACATATCTGAAGAACAACCAATTTCATAAGAAATCTTTTGTGTGTGCATGTGCTCATGCACGTGCACGTTGGTCCTAGGGCTTAAAATGGAGGCCTGGGCACTACCACTGAGCTATTGTGCTTGACGAGCGCTCCACCACTTGAGCTATAGTTCCACTTCTGGCATTCTTTTTATGATGAATTGGAGATTAGAGTCTTACCGACTTTCCTACCTGGGCTGGTTTTGAACTGTGTGCTCAGTTCTCCGCCTCCTGAGTAGCTAGGATTATAGATCTGAGACTCATTCTATATTAAAGAATTATTTGTGTTCTCAAGGAAGGGTGAAATTTAAAAAGTGAGAGGACACTAGCCAGTATTTATGGACCATAACTGTGTCACTTGGCATGTATTTAATTAATAAAAACCCATCAGAATTTCTTTACTATCAAAGGGGAAGTGGATTCATGGAACATGCAAAACTCAAAACTGAATAGAAACATAAAGGAGAAATAGAAAGACATTATAGTATAAAATAATTGGTTTCCTAGTAGACTATTAAATTTTCATGAGTTGCGATGCGGTTTGTATGTTGTTGAGACATGAATAGTGTCTTGAGATTAAAAATTCTAGCAAGCGTTATTAAAAATCTTCAGAGTATGAACGTCTTCTTTCTCGCTGAGAGAATATATTTATGGAAAAAGTTAGGCTGAAGTTGGAGACTGATGAAATATTCTTAATACTATTAGGAAACAAGTGATAAAGTGGTGTCCCAATTGTATTCTGATTTTTACAACACTTCAGAGAAAGAAATCAATGATAGATGAGCAGAGACATGCCTTAATTGGTAGAATGCCAGATGTGAGCAAATGAGCTAAGTTCATGACTTGAGTTCAAACTCCAGCACCATAAAAAAAAAAAGACTAAGGAAAATATGTGTGAAGGCATTAGTGGCTCGTGCCTTTGATCCCAGCAATTCAGGAGACTGGGATCCGAGTATCATGGTTTGAAGACAACCTAGGCAGAATAGTCCACAAAATACCATCTCCAAAACCAACAGAAAGATGAGCTGAGGTGTAGTAAAGTAGGAGAGTGGCAGCTAAGGGCAAGCAAGTCAAGCAAGTGTGAAGCCCTGGGTTTACGCTCCAGTATTGGCAGAGAGAGCGAGAGAGAGAGAGAGACAGAGAGAGAGAGACAGAGAGAGACAGAGACAGAGAGACAGAGAGACAGAGAGAGACACAGACAGATTGAAACAGCAAGAGGAATATTAATAATATTCATTTTCAATAAATAAAAATTATATCTCATATAATTGAATTTAAGTTCTGTAATGATAATTACTGATGTGTGTGATAAGATAATGTCATTATAAGTAGAAATTCAGTACTGACAACTTCAACTTTTGTTTGTTAGTATCACAGAACCCCATAATTACTGCTCTTGCTTTGAGAGAGCATATACAATCTTTGCAGATTTGCCATTGATTACGTAATCTATTAAAATTAGTGGCTGAAAATATTCAGTAGATATGTTTTTGAAAATCAGAAAATGGAATGAAGAAAACCATATCCATCCATATTATAATGAAAACCAGTACTTTTGTTCATTATATGTAATTTGGTGTATGTTCATATTCTTATCTGTATTTTCCCTCGAACTCTGCTAATGCTTAAATATGAGGCAGATTCTATCACTATGTAATACAAAAACTAATTTATGAGTTCTTTTATCCAGATTGTCAGTACAAATATGTCATAAGGTATGGGTTGTTCATTAACTTTGCAAATATGTCCTTGTCGCTGAGAAATTCCAAAAAGAAGAAAAGCGAAACAATTTATTGGTTTATGTATGGCAATACTGATCAATTTTTTGTTATATCATATAATTTTAAATTTTCAATAGTACATTAGATTATTTTAAGTACATTTTATAATACACTTCTTGAAATAATGAGGATGTAAGAAAGAACTATTTTCATGGTAGAACTATTCCATAAAGCACACAAAAAATATTCAGACAGTGTAGCAGTATTTTAGGGCCATTGTTCACTCTGTCCACTGTGTGAAATGTAGAGATTACTGTACAGCTTTCTTTAAAAATATATCCAGTTGCCTTAGTCCCACATTGCTGTAACAAATGGTTGTAAATCATAACTATGTTACAAGAATGGAATGTGATTTAAATGATGACAAAGCAGATGGTTCACTGTTCTGCAACTGGAGGGAAGATTAGTAACTGACTTCTTGGTTTCAAGATTCAACTCATTTAAGCTAATTTAGCTGTTCTGAACTTTTTGAAAATCATCTAGAAAAACATTAAAGTTTTTATTTCTCATCCCAGGAATGAAAACGCTTTGACATGTGCAGATTTTCTTTTTCAGTATAATGGAGTTAGATCTCAATAGCCCCAAACTGATTTAATAATTTAAAAAACCTCTATGTTGGTTTGTTGTTGTTTTTTAACAGAGCAATGTGCTAATGAATTCCAATTTTTGAGGAACTATCATCATATTGAATGAACTAGAGTTTTCCATATGGTGTGATAGAAAAGTACATAAATTTGGAAATAAATGTGCTTCAATAGAATAATAGAAAAATGAGCATTATAGTTTAAAATTACTAATAAAGTACATAGTCTTATTATGCTTCCTGTAATAGTATATTCATTAATAGTATGTTCATTAATTTCATGTTCTAAAACACTAGCTGTTATTTTCATTTTTGTGCCATTGTTATATTAAAATTGATCTGAAATAATAGATTGTACATTTAAACTTCCCCTAAAATATCTTTCATTCTTGTTAATCATTTCATTTGAAATGAATATTAATTGCACAAAATATTGGGTTCAATGTGACATTTTCATATATTCATATTACCTATTTTGAGTATATTGTTTTCCCTATATAATTTTATCCTATGTTGTCATTAGTATATATTTGCAATTAAAGTATATCTTCCTGTGAACTTTTTATTCTTCAATTTTTCATTTTAAAAATCTTGATATAAATTTACAATGCCAATTTCACTTTGTTTTTGGCATTTTTTCTATATTTCGTTTTAGTCTAATCAATATAATGATAAATATGAATAACAAACAGCAAACACGCATGACTTACTTTTTGACTAGATATGTTTCCTGGTGGCACACTGAATGGTAAATGAAAAGTGAGTACAGTCATACTATAATCTTACTATATAATTTACCACTTACACACTGCATAGAGAAAAAGTCCTTAAGTTCATTTATAGTTATTTAAAGTCCAGAATTTGTAGCTGGTCAATTTTATAGACTCTGAGGTAAGTTACAGTTGTGATGGTGGACTTGAACTATTTGGACAGCTGCTAAAAATGTCATTCTATTAATAGCAAGACATGTGTCTGACTATGCCTACCATTCCTTTCCTTCACTACTACTTGCTAACTATAAGATGACATGGTCACTCTCACAAAGCTTCTGTCACTTCTAAATAGTTATTTTTAAGTCAGTATTTGAAACAGAAAAGCTGTTCTTATAATGATTTTCTTTTCTGAGAGATGAAATTGCCAAGGGTTCAAGTCTCCAGATTCAGGTGAATTTTAATCTTGGTATGGGAGTGGAAACTAAAAATATATACATATTATTTCACAAGCAGAATCTAAGGAAGAGATGTGAAACTTGAAGTAGAAAATTTTAATCATAACATTATTTTACAAATTTTCTCATTAATATAAATATTTTATAATATACAGGAGTATTGGTTGGATGTAACTGTAATCACAAGAAGGTATAGGTTGTTAAGTGTGCTAGTAGTATTCATTAGTGTTTTCAAACTTTATTCCCAAAGAAATAGAACTGAAATGCACAATGAATAACTAACCCACATACTAACCTTTGATTTTTAGCATCTTCTTTGAAAATCATGTTTCTTGTTCCTTGGCTTTGTTTTATTAATAAGCTTTGTTTTTTTTCTCCTTTAGAGAAAAGTTGCAGAGGAAGATATGGAAAGAGAAGACCAGGTAAGAAGAAAATGATGGTTACGGCAATAAGATATAACCTATTGAAAATTAAATAAATGCATTCTTATGTCAGTAAGAATCCAAGTAGAATGACACGGTTGAACTGAGCAAAAATTTTATGGTTCAATATATAGTTAATAAGATGTTTCAGCATTCTAACTATTAACTGCTGCCTATAATGTGAAGAAAAAGCGAATCAAATG
Source organism: Perognathus longimembris pacificus (assembly GCF_023159225.1). Taxonomy (NCBI): domain Eukaryota; kingdom Metazoa; phylum Chordata; class Mammalia; order Rodentia; family Heteromyidae; genus Perognathus; species Perognathus longimembris. The sequence goes on along the minus strand of NC_063188.1, from coordinate 52,036,551 downwards.
TGATCTTTTCCTTTACGACATCAAATATCCAGATGAGAACATCTGGATGACTAATTGGTATATGTTGCATGAACACTAGTCAATATTGTTTCTGTAAAAGTTCAAGCATCTTGTCTATTGGTCCTGAGTTTCTGCCCCTCTTGGTAGTTGCACACTTTGTTATCTCTCTTGTCTTTGTACTAATTAATCTCAATTGTATCTATGTGGCTCTCTCTGTATTAATGCATGTATGCACGTGTTGAAGTACATGTTTATTTCAGTTATTTCTTGGCGTAGACGTAGCATAGTACTTCTTATGTTAGCTACACTTAAACTTTCTAAATAGTGGAATGTATTTTTCCCATTTTTATGTGCTGTATATGCCTGTGTCTTTTTTTTTTTTACTATTTACTAAAAACAGAACCATTTATTTATTTATTTATTTTTATACTTATTTATTGTCAAAGTGATGTATAGAGAGGTTACAGTTTCATACATTAGGCCTTGGGTACATTTCTTGTACTGTTTGTTACCTCCTCCCTCATTCCCCAACTAATTGATCATTCATTTGTCATTGTACTAAAGATGTGTATCACAAGTGAAGATATGGAGGAACTCTTTTTAGATATATTTCATCAAAGAATTATCAACATCCATTTCAGTCCCAATACTTAGCAACATAGAGCCAAGACTGGTATGAAAGGAGTCTTAGAGATCATATGTAAGTTCCCTGCATGTATGTTACACTTAGTATAGATTATTTACATATATGAGTTTACAATATTGATTAAAGATATGTCATTTTTATCCTTTGTGGGATTACAACAGATGTGTAAATGCTTGACTAGAAAAATGAAGCTCTATCACTGATATATATCCCAAATTTAGATTATGAACTTTAGCTGTTAAGAATTGATGTAAATGGTCTCCTGATATCTGATATTCTATGAAATTGTCTTGATTTTAATCATTTTTAACCTCCTGTTATTATGTATTGTTTAGTTTCTGTAGTAGATGCTACTGTTGAACACAAATAAGTGTCAAATTCACAGGTCTCATATGAAATTTTGCCCAAACGCCCTCATGAAATAATTTTACTTGGAGCCACAATGTTAATTTTCCACAGAATGTTTTTTTCTTCCATATCCTTCTGGCTGCTGTTTATTGTTTTTTTATTTACTTTTAATTCAAGAATGCTATTGGAAACAAATGAAATTTGTTGTGTATATGATAAACTCAAAGAAATCATGTCTCTGTAAATTATTCAACAGACAAGTTCAGAATTCAGGCCCTGGAGTCAGGCCTGGTTTTACATTTCATGTAACATTTACGAGCTATGATGACCTTATGTGCAAGTGCACAAAGCTTATACAGCTTTACCTGTAAACAGAGACAGCAATGCTAAAATAGTGTATTATCTGTGACAATGTTTGAATTTTCTCTGTGTGTTTTTTTTATAAATGTTGCTAGATAATATTTCTATTTCTCTCCCTTCAATTCATTTCCTTTTTTCCACCACTGTCATTTCCTTCTCTCTTTCTTCTTTCTTCACCTTGCCTTTATTATTACTGTTGTTATTATTATTATTGAAAGGTTGTTGCTTCATAGTCTTCTGGCTCTCTGCTCCAATACGACCTTCACAGTTTAGCTAGAGTAATCTTTCCTTGGCATCATCCTCTTCATACAATTCCCTTGATCAAAACTCTAAGAGATTACAGTCAGATTTCTAAATGTATTATTAAAAGCTGCTCATGAATTTAATGCCTATTCTTAATGCTAACTCTCCAATCACTTTTCAGCATTATTCACTTTCCTATTTTATTTCAGGAAATCAAATCCTCTAGCTATTGCTGGTTAAAAACAACAGCTGTTAGGAAGTCAAGGAAAAAAAGCCAGCCATCTTGAAAAGATATGATAGTGGTAAAAGAAATAATATTAGCAGCTTACATTTATTCATAACTTTATCATGTGTAAAGCAGTCATATATAAAAATATAAGTGTATCTATATATAATTTATCATATAGAGTATATATACCATATATGTGTATGTGTGTATATATGGCATGTATATATAGTACACATACCATATTTATAATATAATTTCAGCCTTATAAATGCTCTTGGGATCCTTGCTGCTAGATGGTTTATTTTTACCTGGACAAAAAACAAGGATTTTTGCTGGAAGAGGCAACAACCACACATAATATACACATTTTGAAGATAATAATTTAAACCACAGGAGTACTTTTTCAAAGAAAAATTTAAAAATTGTCTTCAAAGACACAGATTAGCCAGGTGCCACTAACTCATACTGTAAATTCTAGTTAGAAGGTTGAGATATTATTGCCAACTAACCACCAGAAAAGTCCCAAATGGAGGTGTGGGGTCAAGTGGTAGAGCACTAGCCTTGAGCACAAAAGCTCAGTTACAGCACCCAGGCCCTGAGTTCAAGCCCCAGGACCTACATGCATGCATGCTCATGTGCACACATGCACACATACATACATGTACACACACACACACAGAGGCAGATTAGTAAATTAAGAACTACCTGTCAAATGCCTGCAGGAACACTGGGAATAAGATTCTTCAATCAGTAGTTCATGAGGAGGGATCATCTAGAGTAAAAGGAAGAGCATGAGCAAACTAAGAGTTGGGAAATACAGTGAGTGTTTTAGAGATAGTGAAATATCATACCCTAGCGTATGTACATAAAAGTTTAACTGGTGAATTAGAGTGGATAAATGTAATTCTTTGCATTTCCAAGTAAAGAAGTTGCAAAATCAACTTCTAATATAGTGTCTTAACTCCTTGACACATGAGGCCTAAGAAACCATTGTTGGCTTTGAGATTTTTTCCTCATACTTTGCTTATTGCTACACTTCACATACACACATACACACACACACACACACACACACAAACACTTTTATGTTTCCCTTTGCTATATATCAAAAGTTTTACCTTTTTCAGATGGAATATTGTTCTTATTCATTTCTAGGTTTGATTAAACATAGCAAGTGAAAGTAAATACAGCAGTATACTAGGTTTCTTTTTCCAAAAAGCATATGACATATGTATATCTATACAAAATGTGATATATATATACACACATATATAGACACATTTGTGGTACACATTATAACATTACATATTACCATTGTAAGCATATGGCACATAGTTTATAAATAATATTAAAATATATAGCATTGTTTCCTGGAGGTATTACTGGACTTTGAACTCAGAGCTTCATGCTTTCAAGACTTGCTTTATCACTCAAGCTATGGTTTCAGTCTTTACATAGGTATTTTTCAGATAAGGTCTCATGGTTTGGGGTTGGTTTTTTTTTCTATCCTGGGTTACAACAATTCTCCTACCCTTTCTTTCATTCAGATGATCACAAACTTAGATTGTTTATTGAGATGGAGCCCCACTAGAATTTTGTGTAGATTGAGTTTCCAACACTAAGAAGTAGTCATTTATGTGTCTGAATGATTTTTGCAGAGTCTGGAAAATAGGAAAAAAAAAGTCTCACGGTATCCTCATTCTATTCTTTGAAACTAATTCTGAGCCTTAAAGCTCAAAGAAACAGGAATAGTAAGAAGTAAATACATGGGATGAAAGATTGTATTCCTCCATATCTCCACTTAGCTATTTGAAAAACTTATGTGTAACCAAAATCAATATAGGTTTTTGTTTTGTAATGCGAATGATTGGACTCAAGGCCTTGTGCTTTCTAGGCAAACACTCAACCACTTGAGCCATACCCATAGATCTTTTACTTTTAGTTTATATCTCAGGTCTGGCCTTGAACCACAGTCCTCCTGCTTCCACATCTAAAATAGGCAGGACCACAGGTGAGCAGCACCATACCTGGCTAATTTTTTTTTTTTTTTTTTTTTTTTTTTTGCCAGTCCTGGGGTTTGGGACTTCTGGCTTAAGCACTGTCCCTGGCTTCTTTTTCCTAGCACTCTACCACTTGAGCTGCAGCATCACTTCTGGCTTTTCCTGATTATGTGGTGCGGAGGAATCAAGCCCAGGGGCTTCATGCATGCTAAGCAAGCACTTTACCGCTAAGCCACATTCTCATTCCACCCTCCGCGGGATGAGATAGCCTGTCATTAACTTTTACCCAGGATGGCCTTAAATCATGATCCTCTTGTCTCAATCATCAGAGTAGCTGGGAGTCTCCAAGATTAAAGACATGTGCCATGGGCTGGGGATATAGCCTAGTGGCAAGAGTGCCTGCCTCGGATACATGAGGCCCTAGGTTCGATTCCCCAGCACCACATATACAGAAAATGGCCAGAAGCGGCGCTGTGGCTCAAGTGGCAGAGTGCTAGCCTTGAGCGGGAAGAAGCCAGGGACAGTGCTCAGGCCCTGAGTCCAAGGCCCAGGACTGGCAAAAAAAAAAAAAAAAAAAAAAAAGACATGTGCCACAACAATTTGACTTCTTTAAAATTAATTAATTAGTATTTATTAATTGTACTAAGGCATTTCTTTGTCGGATTTTTATATATGATTATATTTTCCTTTGACAAATTAATCTGCTGTATTATTGCTTCTTTTCTCTCATCTATCTCCCCTTTATTTTATAGTTTTAGTGGGTTTCATTATGTTATTTCCATATACATATAATATACTTCAATCATATTAACCCCCATGATGCTCTCCTTTATCCTTTCTCTTCTTCTTGTTTTCAACCAACAGTTCCCATTTACATTTATGTCATATTATTTATTTTTAAGTGCTAGATTCTGTTTGTGAGAGAAAATATGAAGTTTGTCTTTCTGAGCATAGTTTACTCACACACATCTAACTTAAGACGTTTAGTGGCACTAATATTTGAAGGTCTAGAGAAGGATAATAACATTTATTACTACAATATTTACTCCTAAGTAGCTCTTCTCTATCAGTTCCTCCCCATAGACATGAGTACTTTCTGTTAATTCTGCATCTCAAATAATGTCTTATTGAAAACAACTATACTTTTGGGATATAACCAATCATTTCAAAGTACTGCATTTTTCTAAAGTACAGTGTAATAGTCACGCGCATAGATGTCATTATCAGATTTAATGGAATTTATTTTTTCTTTTTTTTTCTTTCTTTTTTTTTTTTGGCCAGTCCTGGGGCTTAGACTCAGGGCCTGAGCACTGTCCCTGGCTTCTTTTTGCTCAAGGCTAGCACTCTGCCACTTGAGCCACAGCGCCACTTCTGGCCATTTTCTATATATGTGGTGCTGGGCAATTGAACCTAGGGCCTCATGTATATGGGGCAAGCACTGTTGCCACTAGGCCATATCCCCAGCCCTGGAACTTATTTTTTCTAGTAACCAATTTTTATGACCTTGAGTAATAGTAATTATTATTTTAATCTAAAATTGTTTTGACTGTTTAATGTCAGACACAGTTATAAGCAATTTAAATTGGTTATTTTATTTGCTTTTCATCATATTTCCTTCATTTGTAAAATGAAAGTAGTCACAGTTTATACTTACAGTTATAATAAGGATTAAATGGATTAATGTAAAGCTAAGTGCCTGACTCAAAAAGCACAGTATTAGCTGTTATTGTAGTGATGATTATCATTATTCCCACTTCTATTTCCTTCCCTTTTCAAATTTGCTAGGTGTTAAAATTATTTCTGAACATTCTAATATCTATGAAATAAAGGTGGTGCTGACCACATATTGTTGGTTAGCTGATCTTAAAAAATAAAGTATCCCTGGGCTGGGGATATGGCCTAGTGGCAAGAGTGCTTGCCTCCTATACATGAGGCCCTGGGTTCGATTTCTCAGCACCACATATACAGGAAATGGCCAGAAGTGGCGCTGTGGCTCAAGTGGCAGAGTGCTAGCCTTGAGCAAAAAAGAAGCCAGGGACAGTGCTCAGGCCCTGAGTTCACGGCCTAGGACTGGCAAAAAAAAAAAAAAAAAAATGTTTGGGCTGGGGATATGGCCTAGTGGCAAGAGTGCTTGCCTCGTATACTTGAAGCCCTGGGTTCGATTCCCCAGTACCACATATACAGAAAATGGCCAGAAGTGGTGCTGTGACTCAAGTGGCAAAGTGCTAGCCTTGAGCAAAGAGAAGCCAGGGACAGTGCTCAGGCCCTGAGTCCAAGGCCCAGGACTGGAAAAATAAATAAATAAATAAAATAAAGCATCCCTTATATTGTTTGCTAGCTGATCTTAAAAAATAAAAAATAAGAAAATAAATGTGTAGCTTATCTCTTGTTCCATAGTTACGTTTTGTAGGTACTTTAGTTGCATAATACAGCACTTTCAGATTATGCTAAAACTCTAGTAGCCACTTTCATGACTTCTAATTTCTTGATAGATAAGATAAACTGTTAGGGGACGATCTTTGAAAGTTAGCTTTACATTAAGTTGCTTAATATTCCTTTGTTTCTTATTCTGTCTGCTTGTTCTGTGACCCACAGAGTATACGATTATCTTCATTACATAACAAAAACAGAAAGAATTTCCCTATTATGATAGTTGACATCTTATGAATAATAGCTGATACAGATCTTCCTTAAGTGGGCATTTAACATATCTCACAATTTACAATCCTTCAATAGTCATTTTCAAATTTGAATTTTAATGACATGATTGTTTCATTTTCACCATTCAAAGAAAACGTATAATCATAATCAAAAGCTCGTTGAGTCATTCTTGTGTTGTTTCTCATTAAATATAGGTCTATCCATCAATGATTTGTATGCCCTCCTCCTATCTTTTCTGATTCACTGCTTATACCATAGTTCTAGCTTAGGCAGTGGATGGTTAGAGATATTAAAATGAATATAGATGATCTAGTTACAATTTATTGGTATGGGATGTTTTGACATTATTTTGGTGCAAAAGCAACTTATATTGAGTATAAATGATCTTATAAATTTTGATATTTTAATCTTTCTTGGATTTGATGTAATACAACGTTATGTTGCTAAATTGCAGCATCACGAACACTTTCTGGTCAGCCATGCGATGATACAGGAAAACAACTGACACTCCACTATATTCGACCTCCTGTTCCATGTTTTATACAATTTATTGAATACAGACTGTGCTGAATGATTTTTCCAAATTGTTGTCTAAAGTATATGTTCTAGAATTTTTTTCCAGTCTTGGGGCTTGAACTCGGCCTGAGCACTGTACCTGACTTCTTTTGCTCAAGGCTAGAACTCTACCACTTGAGCCACAGTGCAATTTCTGGCTTTTTCTATGTATGTGGTGCTGAGGAATCGAACCCAGGGCTTCATGAATACCAGGCAAGCACTCTACCACTAGGCCATACCCCAGCCTTGTTCTAGAATTTTTAAAGTAAAGTAGTTTAAGATATTTTTTCCAGTGAAATAAGAATGCCAAATTCATTTTTGACTGATGATTTTTAAGACATGAGCCTATCAGGATCTAACTTCATTGTAAGATAAGAAACATCTATATAGGTTTCCAGCACTGGAAACTTGATTCCTGTCAGAAGAGCAGAAATTAAAACAATTGGTTTCATCAGGCTTCCAATATCACTTTTCTTTGAGCAAGAGAACAGCAAGTAATTAAATCATATCTCTTAAAACATGCTGCTAAGCCAGACATTGGTGGCTGATGCCTGTATTTCTAGCTACTCATGAGGCTGAGATCTTAGGATGGTAGTTTGAAACCAATCTGGGTAGAAAAGTCCCTGGGATTCTTAACTCCCAATTAGCCACAAAAAGGCTGGGAGTGGAAGTGTGGTTGAAAAGGTAGAGGACTACCCTTGAGTGAAAACACTAAGAAATAGCCCAGAATTCAAGCCCTAGAAATTTTTCCTGCCCCTAAAGTGCATTTGAGCACTTATCCCTCACTAATTATGACATTGTATTATTGTAAACTCTGGAAATAAGCCCTCGGTTATGATTCAACATGCAAAGTTACAAAGATGAACTTTTACTTCTAATATATGAAATTTGTTGTCATACTTAAGTTTGTTTTAACTAATCTTCAGTACAGTTATTCCCATAATTATTGTTATCTGCCATTAATTCATTTCCTTCCTTCCTTCCTTCCTTCCTTCCTTCCTTCCTTCTTTCCTTCCTTCTCTCACTCTCTTTTCTCTCATTTCTTTCTTTGTTCTTCATTCTTTATCTCTTTCTCCAGCCTTTTTAAGTTTAGTTAATGACTCCCATGTAGCTAGGATTACAGGGATGTAGGTAGTAGGATTGCAGTCTGGGGTTAGTCTAGGCAAAACGTAAGCCCTTTCTGAAAGTTAACTAAATCATAAAGGTTGGAGGAATGGCTCAAGCTGTTAAGCACTTATCTAGCACACATGAAACTCTGAGTTCAATCTCTAGTATTGCTAAATAGAAAGAGTTGTACAAAGGAGTGGCTGTTAGTTTATAAATTCAATGCATCTTGATTAATGTCACCTCTTTCAACATTTCCACCCATCTCTCCCAACACACCCCTTCACTCACTTTTATTAATTTTGTAGGGTATACATTGAATTCCCGACTGCATTCTCTCCGCTTCTCTTCATTCATCTACCTTTTATCCCTTGACTCCACCTCATCCTTTCAAGTACCCATGTCCTTTATTTTGTTGAACTTTGACCTTGCTTTTCTAATATGCCATATTTCAGTTGATG